>NW_022045721.1:707500-820879 GCF_003285905.1 Drosophila hydei | reverse complement strand
TTAAATAATCAAAAATAATTGTGGGCAAAAATCCTTCAGTCTAAGCTCACCTTGCCCATATAGCCAAAACACATTATTCGGTGACAAAGCTGACGATAAAAGCAAATTGGATTACGTGTAGATTGGTTAACCTCGCAAACAGCTCACTCCCACACATACACTCACACGTATGCCCGTTTCACATATACATGTGTTTCATAGATACATATGTCTGTGGCTGTGCAGTCATTTACTCGTCCATATATAGGGTTCGGCACATTTACTTTGACTGTGAAAGGTTATCAATAGGCGTTCGAATAATCTTTCTCTAATCATTTCTAGTCGCGGCGAGCTAAGCTAAATATGTCGACTCTAACTTAGAAATCAGCTTGATATTTGAATTGTATACTCTTTAAAAACCTTTAAAGATCAACGTACGAGAGACAGAAGTAAACATTGAAAGTATTTCTTTATTAATTTAAAGTATTTCGATTCTCGATGAACTAAATTCATCTGAACATATTTCGTTCCTCTATGAATATTTGAAATTTGCAATATATATGAATTTATTTGGAAAGGCATAGGCATTGGGCTTTAATATATAAAATGTTTGACAATGCCATGAAGATAGGAATACAAATATCGGAAGTACTTAGACAAAGAAAAGAAGAAGCAACACAGTTTATATATTATGAGAAGGTTAAGTAACGGCACTTATTCGAGACGTACAGGGTATCTGCATTTGGGGCACCTTAGAGCAGCATTCAATACTGCGACTTGTTATATTTTCTTAGGTAATTCGCCTTCTTAAGGTCACTGACTGAGCGACCTTCAAATTTAGTGCGTGTTTATGAGTTGTATAATAGTTCAATTAAAAGCGTGTCTCGATTGTGACAGGAAATGCGATTATCTGGACTAATGAATGTCAGTTGGTTAAGTATTGTTGAGAACGATACCGAATGTCTGTGAGTATGAAATGCTTTTTATTTTATAATGCCTACTGGTTTGGTAAATTATTTGCAATTTTTTACCCATACGCACGGCGAGCCAATCACTTAGCTTTCAATAGATGCGACGTGGAATTCAATTTGCATTTGGCTCTATTGATGTACATACACGTGTGTGTCCTTAAGATGGATGCCTACCTATTGATTTTGGATTCTTATGCTGTCAACTCTTTCAATCGTTTTGCTCTCTACTTTTTATTCATGTTTTTTCTGTTTGGTTCATCATCCCCTTCCACTACTGTTGCCGGTCTGCCTGCCAACCCTCCTTTGTCACGGCTCGTTGCCTACGTCGGCGTCATCGCCTGTCTCAAGGGCGCCGCAAAAACCGCGACATTCGAGACATTTTCAAGTTGCCAGGGAATGAACTCCAAATTGACATGAGTATTGCAATAAGAATAAGAAATATTTAAGCTAAAATCAAAATCATTTCTTTGGTGTTTTTTTCAAATATCGAAATGCATATTGCCATTAGTATTATCAATTCTTGCAATAATTAACATCTTATATATGTAGTAGTAGTATATATGTAGTAAGACTTTAATAAGTTGATAAAAACCATTTGTTTAATTTCCCTTTTCCGGAACTGAACTATGTCTGGTAAAAAGTCTCAAAAGTTCTATCGATAAGATTTTGTTATAGCCCTGTCAAGCTCGTTACTGATTAACTATATGATGAAATGCTGCCAGAAAATCGAATCTATCTATATTAGAAATATATATTGCATAAAATAAATATATATTGCATATAACGAGTCAAATTGACTCGATGCGATGCGATGCAATTTGATTATTTTGATAATTCCTTTTTATGTGCTGCGGTCAGGGCAAAAAGTAAAAGGGAAAACAATTTTAGCAACATTCGAATCGAAAGCAAATATCTATCTATTGGATTGCTTTTCAATTTTGACTGGCCTTAACTTCTGTGTAATTGCCAGCTCAGCTTGCCAGTTGTTAAATTAAAAAGGGGAAGAAACGGAAGCTGCTGCCAGTCGCTTCTCGCTTTTCTCCCTGCGCCTCTTGCGTCTCTCTGTGATTTTGAGTGACATTTGTGGCGTCACCAAGGATGAGGATAGGTGGCCAAAAAGTTAACCTTGAAATGGCGACCATGTCTGCCAACTTTACAAACGGATGTGACAATTGAATTGTCGACGCTGGCAGCTGTAACTGTGTAGCTGCAATTGCAACCATGCAACGCCTGGCAACTTGCGAAATTTGTCATGTCATGGCTGGAGTGTGCTGCCAGAACTGCTACGGATTGCTGCTCCAAGACTCAACTCATCTGCCAATGAACCAACCTGCACCGCCTGCTAAGCCACACTGCACCACCATGAACCAGACTTAACTACACTGAACCGAACGCAACCAAAAGCCGCATTGCTTTTCAATTTGATTCGCTTTCAGATACGAATGTGAACAGTCCAAAATGCAATGGCTCGAGGCTACTTACCAGTCTCTCTCTCGCTCTCGCTTTCGTTCTTTCTCGCTCTCGCTCTTTCTCGTTCTCTTGGCGTATGTAAGTCTTCAGATAACATGCGATTTGTGAGTGGAACAGGAGCTGTGGCAGCAGCTGCCACACGGCAAGTGTCTGCTGGAACAAACAAATTGTGCTGCATACAATGAACATAAACTTATAATAATAATAATATACTTAAGGAAATGAATTACGCTATGCATACAATAAGCTCGCAGAATACTTAACAATTGTTTTAATAGAATGAGAGCAATGTGCAAGTTAATTACTTTGCCGTTTTAATGTCTTAACAGTTGATATCAGATGGCAAGGTGTAAGCATTGTTTTCAAGAGTTTTTCTTTTTTCTATTTTGAAAATATTTCTGTTCTCTAATAGATAACTATTTTTGTTATTATATTTAAAATCTTTTATCGTCAGGTTTTTTGTACATACATTTTTTTATAATTATCTATCAAATGGTCAACATACAATGTTTTTCCAATTAAAATTTTCCACCCAATTGACTTTAGTTGTTGTGTACGTCAGTAAATGTTATTTTTATGCTCTTTGATTGGTTGGAAAGAGGAATTTCGGGTATATTGTTTTTGATAACTGATTGGTCAAGATGACAAGCTGCTGAGTCAGTTTTGCTATGGTCGTCTCTTCATTCATGTGAACGCAGCTTTTAAGTAGAGAGTTGAAATCTGAAATATACATATGAAATATACAATGTAAATCATATGAAACTGAAAAGATGCATCCTTTTTGCTTAGAATATAATGTAAGAAATAGAATAAAGAAAAAAATACATTACATTCGGTCAGAATTCTATAGTTTTTCACAATTCTAGCAATGAAAATGGCTGTTCGAACAATTGGATGTAAGGCGTTAAAAAAAAGCACCAAAAGTGAATTTAAAAATATATGTATTAACGGTAAGGGTAACTTATCCTGTTATATTTTACTTATTGCAGTTCTTT
This sequence comes from Drosophila hydei, assembly GCF_003285905.1. NCBI lineage: Eukaryota > Metazoa > Arthropoda > Insecta > Diptera > Drosophilidae > Drosophila > Drosophila hydei. The sequence continues at coordinate 817,464 of NW_022045721.1, read as the reverse complement.
GGAATTGTGTTCTCCAACGTTTAGCGCTTAGTCTACTACTATTATTTCCTTAAACACAGATAGAAAGACTTAGATTAAAAGAAAGACTGGAATGATTGAGAGTAACTGTTAGTCGAGCACTGCTGACGAGAGAGCTTATAACGAATGACGCAAGGATCGATTGAACGATGTCGATTTGTAATATAACATGTGCTTATAAAGATCTGTGCTGATTGATCGATTGATATGTGATCAGGACTAACATTAGATGATCAGCATAAAGTCAGAGTTAGAGAAGCTTACGGGAAGTTTGAACTACCGAGTTGCAGCTGTTGATGTTTGTTATTCCAATTTGCTCTTGAAATAAATAGTTAACTGATTTCGAATAATGTGGAATTACTCATGTAATAATTATAATTCGTCAAGAGTTGGTTTTTGCTTTAGTTACTTACATCATCGTCAGTTGACGCGACTGTTGTTGAATGTTGCCTGCACAACGGCGGGTAATTTCTTTACGCCTAATAGGTTCAAAGCTGGGCGGCTTTTCTCTGCTGTCAAAGTCAATTTTCTTGCTCTGCTTCTTCTTCTCGACGATATTTTTTGCGCGCTCAAAATTCCGACGTTGAAAAGTCGAGTCGAGTCGATGCAAATTCTATTGAGCTGCGTTCCATGTGCGCCCATAATTTATGATTTAATTATAAAAATGTTGGACCGTGTGGCAGCAGCAGGCATTCAATTGAAAAGCCCATGTTGATTTATGAAAATTACAACCCAAGTTTACGCAACTCTCGCGTTTCCTTGTTTGGCGTTGCCCACACCTTTCTTATTTTTTGTTGAATGGCATTCCAAAAGTGTTCTTTCTTATTATTATTATTATTATTTAATATATTTAGGTATGTGTACATATATATTTTATTCTTGTTGTTCCCTTTTCATTGTATAACTTTTTAAGTGGCTCCGACCGCTCTTTGCACTCGACGCGTTCGCTTCATTGTTAATCGTCAACATAAATAAATCTATACAAAAAATATTTTTCACGCACAATTTGTCGGGTTGCCGCAGGCGCCTGGGCAAGTGTTCAGTTGAAGCGATATATATATAGATATGTACACATAAATGAAATTTCATATAATATATACTTATGCGCATACATATACAAATTTTTTATGTGTAGTGTCGCCTTGGAAATGATGTTGGGGATAAATCTCACAGTTTCAGCTGGTTGCCTTCGGCTTCTCAGTTCCATTTGTCCCCATTTTCACGTCATTTACACTTAAACAGCTTAGCGCCTATGGATACAGAGCCGCCGTTACGGCATGCTTCTTCACGGTGGGCGTGGCAGTGGGAGGGAGATGGGGCTCGGCGGTGTCGGGCATGTGAAGAAAACAGGCAAAGGCAAATTATGTACACGATGATGCCGTTAATGATGCTGATTATACTCGTCCCGTTCCTTAAGGTTATTAAACTTTATTGCCGTTTGGCATTATGTGGGCATAGCGACTAATATCAAGCATTTAACATTAAAAGAACTTAAGCCTATTTATTTGCGACCATTTTCCCATGTAGCCGCCAAAAGCTGACAATCACTTTAACATGCTGTTAAACGTGTTTTGTTACTTGTTTATTATCTTGTTGATAGTCAAACCCAAGTTAAAGTCAACATCAGTTCACAGAGCTGCAAAAAGTTATATCCACATTTTTGTTTCGAAAAACAATTCAAAAAATTTTGCAAATACATCTACATAGCTAGTTATTCTGCAAAAAAATATATATGTTTACTACCTTATATCATCTCACACGTCCCCATAAATAGTTGAAAATCAATTGGAAATTCATTTTTTACTCATTCATGAAGCGAAAGAGTATATTGGTTTCGTACAATGTCTGCCTGTTTACTTATTATATATATTACTTATTTCGTAGGCATTTCTTGGAGCTAAGAGCAGGATGCAAATAATCTTTCAATTTTAGATCGTGTTTAGTGTAAGTTATCAGCAACTTGTATTACTTGCATGAAATCTTAACGAAATTGCTTTGCTTGAACAGCAAGTTTGTATAAATATAATAAAGTGTGACCAAATAAGAGTATTGGGAAAACAAGTTGTAATAAAATAAATTCTATTTGAATTATTATTTTGCTTGACATCTTGCTTTGAGGCTACATCTAGGCCATTTTATATGAAACAGAGCTTCAAGCTTCTAGCCATAAGTTTATTTTTGGATGGCTCAGTTGAATGTGTGCAATGTACGTACGGCGTCTCGATTATCTACCTTATGTCTTTCCCACAAGTGTTGGCTAGATAGTCTAAACTATGGACGAGGCCTTAACCATCTCCATCTGTAATATTGGCTTGATATCCTGAAGACTGGCATCATGTTCAACCTTTTGAAACTTGAGCGAAGAATCGCCTGCGATAATAACGATTGACACTCCCAAAGAAATTTATGTTGTGTATAAGAAACTGAGTTTTCATTTTATAATTTTTTTCAGTAATGATGATTGGAGATCAAATCGAATAGCTATGCAGTATTTCAGCAACTGAATGTTATCGGTTGTTGAAATGTAGTTATTGAAAATAGTATCAATCGTATTTGGTCAGCCAAAGTTTTTGAAATTTTAAGGCCATTTAGCAACTTCTTGCTTGCTACGAACTTGAATGATTTGATTTTGCTTATATAAATTGATTAGAAATATGAAAATAATTTCGTACTAAATATTTTTATGTATATATACTGATATATATGTACATACATATATATGTTTAGCTGGCCATGGCTAAAATCCCAAATGTTATTGAATTAACATTCTTTATGGGCCACAACAAATGGCTAATTATCTAAGAGGGGAAATTTTATTGTGCCGCTCATTAGTTAATTTTCGTCTTGTTTGTTTTTTTTGCTATTTTTTTTGGTAAAATTTTTGGCAAATCGTATACATTTTTCATATGATGCTGTCGTAATTGCTTTGTTATTTCTTTGGTTGGCTGTTCCAAAAATAAATCAGAAACCGGCTTAGCAATTAAAATGAAATTAAAGTTCATTTGATGTACAATTAAATGCTGGCTGCGCCGAGCCAAACAAAAACTTAATATCAATGCTGACTCAGTGTACACGCACTCCACCCTCAGCATCCAGCACCCAGCCGCCAAAACCCAGCCCCCAGCCCCCAGCTCCAAAAACAACCCCAACCCATTCAGATGCTGTTTATTGTTTGTGCGGCATCATAAATAAATTTTGCAGTGCATTTAACGAATGTTGAATTGCCCGGGCCAGAAGTCTGCCAGAGTAGAGCCCAAAATCAGCGTTTATAGTCACAGTACATCTGCATATGTGCATGTATATATATATTTATATGTACATGTATGTATATATATATATATATATATATATATATATATATATATATATATATATATATGTATATATATATACATACATATGTATATACTTTAAATATATGCCTATTTGTGTGTGTGTGTATAGTTTATCTGTTGATTTACGGCACGCGTGCGGCGTTGACTATTATTATAGCTGTTGTTGTTGCTGCTGTTGCCGTTGCTGTTGATGAGTTGAAAATATGAAATTTAATGCGTTTGCAAAATTTATTCATAATTAAATATAAATTTATGCTCAATTGTGGTTTAACACGGCAAGCACACACGCGCAAAAATGTAGACACTGCGGCAAAAATCATTTGTCAGCCAAGTTCCCACACACACCTGCATGCACACCCACACTCAGTTTCAAATTTGCAGTCGCAGAACTTGACACAATGCATTTATCAACATCCCCATCTTTAGTTAAGTCTATTTTCATTCTATTGACTTGACTTATAAAATAAGATGAAATAAGATATATTATATATATGTATATATATAATATGCGAATAAATTAGGCATAAATATAATATTGATATATATATATATAATATATATTATTTATGCCTAATTTATTCGCACCTTGAATAAAATTAGTAATTATTAATTTAGTTTTATTTCATTATACTTGTTATAAAGATATCTATGTATATGTATTCAAAACAAACAAAACTGTAAGGAAATATATTCAGTGGCCTTTCGTATATCCGATATCCAAATTAAATTTATATACTTTGGCTTTTTTTTTTTATTTATTAATATTTAGTTTTGTAATATTTTATCTTCGCATTTCATACATTTCCAGTCAATCGTAAAGCTTTAACTGGGTAATTAAAGTTACTGCAATCTATGTAGTTTATATAGTTTACATAGCTTATATATTATATACATAGTTTATAAGGCTTATATAGTTTACAAAGTTAATATGACTTGTGTAGGTTTGCCTGTTTGTCTAACTGTCCGCATATGACATAGTGCTATGTAAAATTAGCAACAACAATTTCAATATACCTTGAGAATCGCTGACTCGATTCTCGAACAATTTCATCGAAATGGTCGGCATTGAATTTACTCTGTTTTCTCTAAAGGTGGCTCTGAGATGTAGCAGCTCATTCAATTTGAATTGTGTAGGCTTAATGTATTTCGTCAGGTCTTCTAATGACATTTTAACAAAGCTAATTGCAGTTGAATTCCCAAATTCCTATGTGGCAACTGAACAAATGGACTGTGTATTTATTATAGGAATTGCGAAGTTCGTTAATTTCTAACCAAACTGGGGTTTTGAAGTACGATTCATGATATTATTTTAGCACAATATAATTGTTGTAACCATTCAGTTGTGGTTCATCAAAATAAAAAATAAAAAATATTTCATGCAACGTTCGAATTCATTTGCTTTGTTAATTCAACTTTTTAATTATAAATTTTAGCGAAAAATCAATTTTAGTGCAATTTTTGTGGAATTTTAGTATATGATAGAAATAGGCGGAAATTTTTCATAATACTATTCACACGTTGCAACGAGAGATGAAATCGTGGAAAATTTTCGCGCCGAATATCTGCCCAGAACCGTAGACCGTTGGCTGCGCATTTGACCGTATACTCAATTACGTATGCAAAAAATTAAATGTTCCAATAATACAAAGGCAGTGGCGAGGGAGAGAGAGTGAATGAGTGAGAGAGTGAGCCAGAGAGAGAGAGAGAGAAAATAAGAGGAAGGAGTAGAGAAACATATTTGGGAGGCGTTGTTGTTGTCAGTGCTTTTAAACAATTTGGGGCCGCTTTCTGGTCAGCTGTCTGGCTGGCTGTTTGTTTTAGCCACATGACACATGGCGGGCATAAATCTTGCATGTGGCGTATGGCAAATGAATGCGCCAATAACTCAATAAAAAAAAAACAAAAGAAAAAGAGGAGTCGAAATTAAAACATAAAAAAATAAGCTCTCGTTGCTGCGTGTGCGTGCGCGCGTGTGTGTGTAGTGGTTATAACCAAAATGGCGTCGAATGGCAGCGCCGCAGCTGCTGCTTCCGGCTCGACGGCGGCGTCAACCGTTGCGCTGGCTGCCTGACAATTGACTTCCGTTTTAAATTTTGCACAGCTTCCGCTAGCGTCCACATCAACGTCATCAGCTGCAGCTATAGCAGCATTTAACTCCATTCAATTTCCATTAGACCGCATTAGCTCGCATCCCTGACAGCCTAGCCAGAATATGTCAAGATACACTTTACAGCGTTCAAGCATGCGTTTGCCAACACTTCTTCTCTTGGCCATTAACTATCTCTTGGCCATTAACTATTCAATTGGCTTTCCATATTATGCTTAATTATGTGCTTCAAAACATGCAATTTGCAGTTAAACAGGACGAACAACATTTGGTAACTATAAATGTAGATTTTAATTTAGCATTCGAATCAGAAATGATATTGATTGATGAGCTTTAGTGCAATCTAATTTTATTATTAATTTATTACATTTTTGTCCAATAGCATAAATAACTATAAAATGGGCCAGAAAGGTATAGTTAGATAATCGATATTTCGGCTCAAGAGCTTAAGAATAGAGCTGAGAAAGGATAATCCAGGCAACAGCAATGAATCAAGTTATCTCTAGCAGCTTTCCATTTACTTCAATATATACACATTCGAGATTAGACTACAGTCTGTATACAATATTTCTCGAAATTTCTATTTGTCATTAAAAGCTTTTATAGATATATAATGGATATATGATCGGGTTTGGTCGAAAAATAAAAATGAAAATATGAAAGCCAATATTTAGACAGTATAATAAATGAGTGAAAAGTACATATTGTACATCTTGGTTGTAAGTAAACTATTGGCGTCAAAGAGGATTTCGCTGAGGAGATGTAGGACTGTCAGATAGCTTAACTACACATACATATGTATATTTGTCGGAGATTCTATCAGTTTGGTCACTTTCCATTCTAATTTATACTTCTAACTGTCCGTGTCTTTTACACCGAAGTTAATTTGCAGAGTGCCAATCTCTGGTCACTACGCTTTGTTTATTGACAGCCCTACCGATCCTGTCCTAATGGGCTAAGTAGCCATATCTTTCATACTTGGCAACATGCGGCACTACAAACAAACAGAAACTGATCTTGATGTTATCGAATGCATTAAAAGTGTTACCGAATAACGTAAAGTTTTGTAATCTATCTGGCAAGCTCTAGTATGGCTATTGTGGCTGCAGATTTTGAGTTAGTACTTCGAACGTACGGAAAATCGTATTGAAAACTTTGAATTCTCTTGGTCATTTGTGTTTGATGAAATTGAAAATCTGTTTAACAAATATATGTATATTTAATATGATTTATAATTTGTAATATCTTTTATTAAATATTTCTAATCCGATTTGTTAACTCAGTCAATTTGTGTTGCTTAGAAAATATTTACCTGCTTTCTGGCTGCTGGGCGTCTTATGTGTAGCTTACTTACTTTGTGTCTGTCTCTGTCTGTGTATCTGCCTCTGTCTCTTTTTCGCCCTATTGACTGCAGCATTTTCTACTTGATTCAGATTGCCCGCTTTTTCTGTTTTTTTTTTTTTTTGTTGTTTTGTAGCTGGGCATAAAACAAAAGCGCGCGCCAAATGCAAACAATGACAAAATGGCAACGCCAGCAGCAGAGGTCGCCAAGTGTTGGCAGCGGCAGACAGTCAGACGGACAGGCGGACAGATGGAGAGATATACAGACAGAGAGCGAGACGGACAAAGTCCAAAAGTGGAAAAACAAGTCGCGCCATTTGGAACTTTCGCCGCTCCTCGACTCGTTTATCCATTGGCCAAACCGAAACGAGGTCGGCGCCGCAGCGTTGCCATATTTTTGTTTTTCGCGTCTTGTTTTTAATTTTATTTGCACTCGCTCCACTTTAAATACATTGTGCATCCGTGCTGCCATCCCTTCTGACCTGACCAAAACCAAAACCAACCGAGGCTGCAAAATTGTGTCACATGGCAGCTCTCGGCCCGGTCCCAGGCCAGGGCCAGTCAAAGACAGCGTCTGCGTTGACTAATACACGTTTAGATCTAGTTTGCAGCCGCACAGCACCCTCCAAATAAAAAGTGGCAAAATGTAAAGAAATATAAAAAACAAGTTAGAGTGCTCTAGTAGAGATAGCTTGACTAGGAGATACCCTGGAGCCTGCAAAGGGAACTCTAAAATCCAAAATATACAACATCTGCGTATTCATCACTGGAGCTACACGGTATACCTGAAGTTTCCAATATTTACGGCATTGAAGCTTCATTTTCGATTTTAATCGATAATAAAGCAGTGGGATGAGTTATCAAGATAAGAGAGTCTTAAGCTTGTGCGTCTTATGAAATAGTGATCTCGTTCATACGGACGAACAGACGGACGCACAGATGACCGGATGGACAGACTAACATGGCTAGATGGAATCAGTTCGTCGTGCTGATCAAGAACTTATATACTTATGGGCTCCGTCATGCCTCCTTCTGCCTGTTACAAGCTTTCTAACAAGCTTATTATGACCTGATTTACCATTTTCAATGGGTTCAGGGTATAATAAAAAAAAGCAGCAACAACTAATTTATTGTGCAACACTTCGAAACGCGCCCGGGTTGCTCATGCAATTGCAGCGCTCCACCGCGGTCGCTGGACCCTGGAATTGGAGCACGTCTTGATTTATGCTTTGACCTTTTCCGCAAGCAGCACTTTTTCCATTTCTTTAAGCCTAATTAGCGCTCTAAGCTGGAGATGAAAATCTAAAAATCCGAAAAGTTGCGCCAACTATTCATTAACAGGGATCCCTAAAGCTGAAAGTGAGCAGCAAATGAGGCTATAAGGAAAATAACTAAAAAACATATTTGCAATAAAGAATAGAAAATAGGCAAATGATAATGGCAATAGATCCTCAAACAAATCTTTAGTAAGCTCAACCAACTATTGATGTAATATCTTTTAAAGCAAATCAACCGCTGACTAAACATTTTAGAGGAGAATTTGTTCTCTATGCACATATATCTTTTAAAGCTTCATTTCTTAGAGCTAAATTTTTTTAATATCAATAAAATGACATTTATTGGATAGAAAATTGTATGAAATTAATATTTAAATATGATAAGGCGCGACCTGGAATGCCATCATCTTTTTAAATATATTTCCAATCAGGCCTCAATATTGTAGTCTGTAAGAGGTCCTTCTTCACATATTCATTTCCAGCAAATGAGTAAGCTAGGCTACATTTATAATATATGATAACTCATAATTAGTCAGTCAGTCAGTAAGCTCAGTTAGGTTCGGACAACCTCTCAGCTGTCAATGTGCATCGCATGAATGCATCGCTCGCAGGGCAACTAATGAGCGAAAAATGCTTTACTTTCTGGCATTGGTTAAACCTGCCACACCCATTTTTCATATATTTATCCATAGCATAAATTGGATACGGATACGGATACGGATACGGATATGAATTAACTGCATGCATCAAGTGTATCAGCAGCAATTAATTAATTCGAGTCTCATGGAAATTTGAGCACAAAAAACATGCACAAGTGATTGCAAGTGGTGGGTGGCAGGCGGTCAACGGTTCGTATGAGTGATATAGCGTGTTGCATACTTTTTGGCGCAGACGCCAATGAAAAGGTGAAAAATATGAACGTTATTTAATAAGCAAATTGGATTTGCTGACAGGTATTAAGTGTGTACTTGTGTGTACACACTCGTTCTTAAGGTGAAAAGAGCTTCTATTAGCTTTTGTGTATGGTCCGAAATGATGTCCGGATTTCTACATATATATATATATATATGTATATATATATGACCTCATCTGTAGATTCAATACAAATTTGATATGTAAGGACCTTGGAGTTAAGCTGAATTGGTATTTAAGTCGAGAAAGGGAGAGACATTTGCTTGTTAAGCATGCATTGTCTTAGAAGTCTGCAAATCTTGTTCAAAATCTTGAGATTCGTATAGTAAAGCGATATTGAGTATTTGCTGGGGGAGTTTTTGCACGATATAGCGCGATATTAATTACTAGAGATGTATATAAAATCTACTATTCGAATTCCTCTTTATGACCTTTGAATAGTTATATTAACTACTTATATTAACTAGTTATAGTAACTAGTATATCAAACAATATTTAAGCTCAGCTGGCTTAAGACCCATCATATGTGTAGGTTTGTGGAGAACGGTCGATTTGTATCAAATTCAGTGCTTAGTTTAGTGAAGGGCATGAAATGACTAAAGCAGCCATGGCAAATTCAAATGCGGGAGTGATGCAAATATTTGCCAAAAATGCATCTCGGACTGTGAGATTTTTCCAATAACGCAGCGGCAGCTACCAAAAAAGAGACGAAAATGTAATAGCTTCATAGGTGGAGATGGGTTGTTATTGGGTTAGGCAAATAGTTGAATTGCCATTGTTTTTGTTGTAATTTATTGTTGTTGTTGGTCCTGACCCACCTGGCGCTTGTCGAGCCACGAGCGCCCGCAATGGCAATAAAATTTTGGAAATAAATCAAATTTTAAACTGGGCCAAACCGAACCCAAATGAGTTGACAATAGTTGCGCCAATGCCAAGCAATTCATATATAGATACACATGCTTATGTGCTTGCCTCTCATTCGCCTGCTCTTTTTCTCTGTCTCTCTCTTTCTGTCTGTTACATACATCAAGTATATAAATTGGGGAAATATGCTACGATTGAAAGGTCGAATTTAATTATTTCGACATGTTGATTTGTATATTGTCTAATCGCATCAGCTGCCGCACTCTTTTTTATTCTATCTCTTTCCGTCAACACGTGCCCCCCCCGACATTCCGTTATAATACAGGCGATTGGAAAATGATATGGCGACGCTTTTGGCCCTTATCGCTACGCCTGTGTGTCTCGCGTTCCTTTAAAACATTACAGCCGTTGCACTAAAATAATGACAATGGCAGCTGCCAGCTGTGGTACAGTGGTTCACAACAAAATTAAATCGAAGCAAACCGTAATCTAATCTGCTAAGCTTTGAATAATACGAGATCTATTGAATTCCTTCTTATATTTCACCTACTTTCTTGATCGATAATTTGTTTTCGTATATAGCCTTTGATTTTTATTTTTCCTTATTGCACCTCATTTGTAATTATTGTTCGTAAAATTGATTACTATTAAAGACCATAGGCTCATTTCTACTTGAGTCCACTAATTGTTATTGAAATTCATAGGTATCTCGAGACGTATACAATAAAATAATCTCATAATTTAATAACTGAATTTCAACAATGTCTTTAATCGATAACATAATGACGGAAATAATCATCGATCTTTTATAGCAAACTTTAGCTCACGTACTGTATAGGGAGCTACAAATGCAAGTCTCTAATTTTTATAGGGGCTAAGATCGACGCGTTGAAACATAAGGAAAGACAGATAAACTAAATAATATAAATACAAAATAATAATTTAAAAAAATATACTTTAGCTTATTTATAATCAATTATTGGTTATCATTGAAAGTAGTTTTTTGGCATTGGTGCCACTGTGCAGGCTCTAATGTCGTCGCGTCATTGCCGTTCCACTCTTTTCGCTTCCTTTTAACATGAGATTGTTCGACTTGCAGTTGCATATTTCGCGTTGCAGTCGCCCTACCCCTCCCCTTCACCGTCTTCACCTACATTTTTTGTTGCTTCTCCATCTGTTCGCACAGCTGCATGTGTGTGTGCAGTATTTCGTTTGCTTCTACTCATAAGTCCATTGAAACGGGTATAGAACAAGGCATTTTATATAGAGTTACCCTTTATACAAATTATATGAAGTGATCTGAACCTGACTTACCTGATCTATCTAGCTTATATAGAGATAATATAATATAATATATCTACTAAAACTTTAAATATTATGGATAGTTCAAATATTTTATTTTGTTGAGTATAGAAAGGATTTCTGCTCTACGTACGATTGCTTTCATAGGATAGCTGATAGTCGAGTCCTTGCTGGATTGTTCATTGTTCTGTGGCCCTGATGCTGCTGCCTCATCTGACATGATTTCCGCATGTCGTTTGAGCCTTATTTTCTGTTTTCTTTTTTCTATTTTTCTCCTTCTTTCTCTAGCTTTTGGCTTATTTTGCCTTTCGTGTGCTCAATTTTGCACACACAAATGGAAAAAGAACGGTAAAGTTGGAGGAAGCAGCAAAAATGTTAGTTTATTTTGATCTTTCTGCATGGTTTTCCTGTGGCGTGAGCAGACAGGACTAGCTCCTGTTTCTGCTACTGCCACTGATGTTACTGCTGCTGCTACTGCTGCCATTGATATCGCTGACGAAATTGAGAATTATTATGTTTAAACATGTGCCGTCAACGGCATTTTCTTTGGCTTCTTAAAACGTCTAACCATATGTCACCACAGCCACAACACCACCCGCCGCGCCATATGACTGACACATGCCAACTGGCAGCAACAACAAGCAATTTTGAATGCCCGAATCCAGTTACTTGAGTCCTGTTGCCTGATGTCTGATGTCTGATGCCTGATGACTGCCATCTGCAGTGGCGTCGCTGCAGTCGCTGTTGCAGCCAAAATTGAATTTTCCTGCTGCCGCTATTGCAACTTTAATATGCTCGCCTTAGGCATGTCTATAAAGATGAATAAGATACAATGAGACACAGCTACATAAAGTTGCATGCAGCAAGTGACAGTTATTAAAACAAGTCGCTGTCTGGGCTAGCATTTGGCACAATCAATACGAGCACTAGAGATTGGAGTGGAGTGTGTGTGGCACGCGAGTAGTCTAAAGTCAATGCCACATGGCCTGCTGCTGGTGTTGCTTCTTCTTCTTGTTCTTTGCGTTACCTAAGTGCGCACATATAAAAGGCTCTTTGTTTGGCACTCACACACACACACACAGAGCCACACGCTCAGTGACTCTGACATACTGCCAAAGGCTAATGAAGGCAAATCAAGGGCTGGGCAAAGGTACAGACACAGGCACAAGCACAGGCACAGGCACAGGCCGAAGCCAACGGGACTAGGACTAGGTTCTCACATTTGGCTGCACATTGCACTTCAGTCAGCTGCTCATATGCTTTGCATGTTGACATTTAACAAACAGACTAACAAACAAATACACAAAGCAGCCAGCAAAAGTGCACAGCACAACATCAACAACAAAAACAACAAAAACAGCAACAAAAACAACAACAACAACAACAACGGCAACTTGCAACTTGCAACAAAAACTAAACTTTGCAAACAGGCAACAGAAGCCGTTTGGGGCCCAAATGCAAGACTCATAAACTCTCCGTTATGTGAAAATTTCGTTTTTATACGCAACAAAAAGAGTCTCAGCTTGAAAATTAAAGTCAATTTTAGAATTTGCCTAATCAATGGCACAGAATTGATTCTAACGGGCTTGTTCTGTTTGCCAAGTTTTCTTCAAGGAAGTAAACCTCCAAAATCGAATTTGTGAATTCTATCCTTTGATTTTCGAGTATAAGAATAAATATTTATCAGTTCAGAACTCAAACGTTTGTAACTCACGAGCTTGGATGTGCCATGTCATCCAGATTATGAATTTATATAGCTTACACTGTCTGCAACGAAGTGAAATGAGTATATTGGTTTTTTGCAATATCCGTCTTCCTGCCCGTCCGTCCGTATGAAGCTATTGAAACTAGAGACTTCTAATTAGAAATATACATACCCACGTCTGACAGTGATAACCTGACAATCGTATAAAACTGTGCTTTCTAAATTTTTAAAGCTAGAACCCCAAATTTGGCTTGAGCCTTATTGTTGAGATCCAATCCAGGTTGACAAATGAAACTAAATTGCAGTTGAGCAGCTAGTGATCTATTTTGGTATATATAAGACTCTTGAGGGCGTGTTCAATCGGAAAAAATATCTTCTTTTGCAGCTGGCAGCGCTTCGACCGTGAATAAGTATTATGCAGTCGACAGCGCCCGACTGCAACGTTCATACTTGTTTTAGTTGGGGTTGCAATAGATTTTTGGGCGTTGAAATATTTATTAACCTTTAAGTCTCGGTTTATACAAAGCTAAAAATACCTATCAAAAGAGAGTTTTGTGTTTTAAATACATTCGTAAATTGATTGTTTCCAAATGTCTTAATGATAAAGTTGCTTTGAGGAATTTTGCATCAATGTTTCACAAACACAGGTGAAATTGGGGAAAATTAGCTTAGAGCGTAAACATTTACTTGTTTAGTCAACAGTCGAGACTTATGAGATTTTCCGTCAGATGGCAGGTCAGTCCATCTGTCAAACAATGTATTTAAATGGCAAGCACTTCTTGAGTGTGAGCTTTATTTGTTTGTTTGTTTCGGCACATCAAAAAGCACAATAGAATTGGAAGAGGAAGTTAATGTTGCAACTGACGGCTCTGCTGTGCGATACTATGTGATAAATTTATTTATAAAATTGTTTGAGCAACAGCAGCGCCGGATTTCAATTTCAACGCAATGCAGGCAGATTTAATAAAGCGCTGCAGCAGCCGCAGGACATTCGGGCGATGCTGAACAGTTAGAGAGACGAACACAGTAGAGTAGCGCAGAAGGAAGCGGCAGTTTGGCTTGACGAGGATGTCAAGCAAAATAACTTTAAATTAATTAAAAAGCGCATGCAAAACGGTTTTTTTTGTGGAAAAAGGCGAGCACATGCTTATGCATAGAGAAAGGCAGTGAGAGAGAGAGAGAGAGAGAGAGTGGCAGCGAAAGAGAAAATTGGGAGAGGGTCGAGAGAGGGAGGAGAGACTGTGTGGGATTTCTGCACAAGCTGAAGACGACAAGACGACAACAAGAGCGACGACAGGACGCATCAATGTCGCGGAAATTAATTGAAATGAAGGCAGGAATTTCACCCAACTTTTGTTGGGGCTGGAGTGTTTCTTTTAATCAAAAATAATGCGCAGCTACTTGATAGCGAGACGAGAATGGCCAACTTGAGAGCTGTAGGGAATTGTAATTAAAGCGAATTTCATGCGATTTATGATTTGCCGATTGTGTCCGGTTGGGCATCGGAGAAGCTGTCAATGAATGTGGCAAATGTGGAGAGCTTATTGCCAGGATTATCGCACACCCGCAAGACACAACTACTACTCTGTTCCTCTCGCCCAACAACAAAATGAAATTAAGCAAATAAATTTTCTAGTCGGATTAGTTGGCCCAAGCCACGAGTGATTGTGGTACGCTTTTTGCGGCTTAAACAGAACTAGCTGGCCAACTTATTTTTGGCCAACTACTATGTGTTTGTGTGTATGTGTGTTTGCGTATGTGCGTGTGTGTGTGTGTGTGGCTATGTGGCGGCTGGCAGAGGCTGGCTTAGTGGCTGTCTGCCCAAGTCCAAGAAACTTGCCGTACCGAATATCCCAAAGAACAGTCGCACAGGTTGCTGTGCGAGTTGCAGTCGGAGTTGTTTCCATTCTGGCCGGGGCAATCAAATGTTGGCGCCACCTCAATCTGACGCTCAACTGCACTGTGCCTGCCTCAACACAAGATAAAAGCTACAGACACACGCGCGCACACACACACACACCAAACGAAAAAGAACAACACAAATAGAACTAAATAAATAAACTGAATGTAAAATGAAGAAAAAATGCAGAAAGAATTGCAATTGCTGCATTTGGCTTCCATTTTAAAAATTTAAAATTTAATGACATTTTTCGAATGGCACAACAGGCGCAAAAACCCAATTCGCACAAAGCGGAGATGAGGTTTATAAATATTTACAGTGCGGATGGCAAAAATAAATCCGAAAGTGGCCAAATGCAAACATCAAAGCTCAAAACGAAATCTCATCCTATTATGAAATTAATTTTATATTTTTAAATAAGTCAAAGGCGAATTTCATTTTTATCTGTAAATAAAATCTCTATTCCCAGCTACCAAAAGGGTAGATCTCAAATAGAATCTACGAATCTAGATTTTAATATTTCGCATGAATTTTGAATTTGATTTCTCGACAAATTCTAAAAGCTATTCTTTCACCAGATCGTTGAATATAAAATAGTGTATATGGAATGTTCATTTAATTCTCTACTCTACCCTCAGTGAAGTTACTTGTACAAATTTAACAGCAGGCTAAATATTTTATAGATATGAAATTTCATTGCTGAGTGCATGTCCATTTCACTATTAAATTATGCCAAAAGATATAGTTTAACATAGCTGATTGCAAAAATGTAGATATAGATCGTTGAATGTAAGATGGCTTATATAAAATGTTAATTTGATATACATTTCAAATTCCAAAAGCTATTCTACTCTTAGTGACGTTGCGTATAGTTGCTTGTACAAATTGAACAGTAGGATCATTTTTTTATTTTATAGAGGATTGGAATAGTTATATTTGTTTGGTATATGAATTAGTGTATTTATTATATTATTATATTTATATTACTGGATTTTCATTTGCCAACAGCACAACAAGCGTGTGTTTTCGCATTTTCAAAGTTTGTTCTCTTTTATTTTTCATTGCAGGTGAGTGCAGTCATTCTCTTACCTGCTTGATAAAGGAAAACTTTTTCGGTTAGCTTTTTTTGGGTAAGAGTGAATGGTAATACGAAAAGAAGCAGCAACAAATATGTCAATGATAAATGGAATCATCTGGGGTTTACTTTTTATATTGTCCTGTTCTTTCTTTTTTGGCATATTTTATGTACGTATAGAAATTGTGTTTTTGCTACTTGAGAGTTGAAATGATAATGCACAAAAATTATGCTAATAGCTTAATGCCGGCACACTTAAATGTTAAGACAGCGGCGACCACTACAAGAGAGAGGAGGTGGGGTAGCAGAGGTAAACAGGGCACAACATGCAGCAGCAGCAGTAGCAGTGGCAGTCGCAAACGATGCCTGTGATTACGCTTTGGTCGCTTTCTTTCTTTTCTTTTATTTTTTTGCTCTCGTCGAGCTGTTGAAGTTGGCTGCCATTTGGTGGCCGTTGACAGGCGCCAGTGGGCACTTGGACTAAGACGAAGACTTGGACTTGGACTTTTGTCGCACTCTTGGCAGCTGCGGCCAACAACAGCAACGGCATCAGCAACAGCGCCAAGAAGAACAATATAACGCAGTGGGCGCAAGTGTTTTGCTTTTAACTTGGCTAAGATTAATATTCTGGCACTGGTCAAGAGCGAGAGTGATAGATATACTCATAGAGAGGGAGAGAGTGAGAGAGAGTCTTGGCATAATCCTAGCAGCTGACTGAAGGCGTGGCTTGTAAGTTATGACTTAAAGTTTCTTTTTTGTTGACTCTCTTGTACTCGTATTAGATTCAGGAACGCTTGAGGTAAATTAAAGAGAAATAGGTGATGGAAGCCAAAAGAAGATGGCAATGGCAGGACAGCTGCAAAGAAATTACAGTGGTAAGCCTTATGGAAAGCGAATTGAGAAGTTCTATAAAGGAAGAAGTTCTATCAAGTATAGATTAGATCTTTTGAATTCTTAAATGATAAATGATCTTGAAGAGTTTTGTGAGATAAGAGATAAAAGATAGATAGGAACTAAGGTAAGTAGTAATGCAATCATAACCTAGCTAAAAAAAGATGAAAGCAAATGTAAAATGTGAAAGAAATTTAAAAAACAAACACGAACCGAACGAAATTCAATCGGAAAAGCTTAAGGAAAACAATAAAAGAGAGAACTTCTGAGACAGAGCGATTTGCTAATCAAGGGAATTGCATAGTGAGCAGTTAATTAAAGCAAAGGATAATGAATGACAATAAAAGAATTAATAAAAGAAGTCAAATTAAAATAAAGCAGGGACAAGCAAACGAAGCGTTGAAGTAGACAAATTAAGAAACTGAACGAAAGTCTAAGAACGAATTTTACGCAATGCTTAAAAAAGTTAAGCAATAAAGAGGAAAGAGAATGAGAATGAGAAAGAGAGAGAGAATGAGAGAAAAAACACAACAACAACAACTAGCAGGGAGAAACCATTTAAGCGCTGTGTCAGCGTAAGAAATGATTTTTTAAGTACAGCGTCAAGGAAAGCAACAACTGCAGCAAAAGAAGAGCATAGAGGGAGGGAGAGAGGATGGGGGACTGGGGATTGGGGATTGGGGCTGGTGGGTAGTCACAATAACGACCAAATATCCATCAGCAATGACGACAGCCTCTACAGCCTTCAGCGAGGGGCGCCAGAGGCTTCAGTAGCCGTTGACGGAAGCACCGAAAAATGCATTAGCCAAAAAAGCAGCTGAAACAAGAGTGCACTAGTCGGGATAGCTCGACTAGAAGATACCCTGAACCCTGCAAAGAGCTGAGAGTTCAATCATTCCATGAGTCTTTCATACATACATCACCAATAATATAACAAGCATGCGCTCTGTTTACTGCGCAGCGGCTGCACTGGGACTATGGAAGATTAATTGTTGACTAACTTTTCTTCTAGATGGATTTTCCTTATCAAATGTTTTGGGCTTAATTATGGTAGATACCTTTATTTGTCAAGCACAGGTCTCTAGCATTTGAAATACGACTCTTGCGAATTTTGGCCGGAAGGAGGAAGACATCAAAAATCCAAAGTATACAAAATCGTTGTATTTATCACAGAAGCTTACACGGTATATCTTACACGGTATTCAAGCTAGATTTTCGATTTTGATCGCGATAAAACACGGTAAACTCGTACTGCGTATAGTATACACGAATATACATTTAATATTTCGAGTCTGTAGCTTTTGTGGCTTACGAGGTTGCTACTTTCATACCGACGGACAAACAAATGGACTGGCATGGCTAGATCGACTCAGTCCTTCGTCCTGATCAAAGCCATTATACCCGGATTTCCCCTTTTCAATGGGTTCAGGGTATTAAAAACGAAAGGACAAGAACAAAAATGAAAAGAAAGAAAAAAGCTTTCACTTCAAATGCAACAAAACGATGACGCGTACGATAAAGGGAAACAGCTGAAAGAAGCATGGCAAAGCAAAAAAAAGCGAATGCCAAAGACAGGACTAAAGGTTTCACTAACAGAAAACAACGCACAATTTTAAAGTAAATGATTCTTTCTTTCAATGATTCGCAGTGCAAGATGAAAATCGTTAAGTCAGCGAAAGACTACATATTAAACGAGTTTGTTTGTATGTGTGTGAGATAAAAAACAGGAGTTCCTCTAAAACATCCAATGATATGTTACCTGATTTACTGGCTGAAGGACATACGAACAGTCAATGATACGTTATTTAAGGGATAAAAGACAACTACTTGATTAACTGAGTGACGGACCGTGTGTAGAATATGCTGTCCTTAAACAAATAGCCAATGAGGCAATAGCTTTATAATTGAACAACACTGTTGGATTGGCTAAATTGACTAATTGACGGATTGACTGACTCACTGATTGTGCGCGTTGTATAGGCACTTATTAACTGACTTAGTGCCTGACAGCCAGGGGATATAAACAGTACGTATAAAACATGCTTCAATGGCCAAACATTCAATATCTTTATGAGTAAAGCTCTTTGATTGACTGGTTGACGACTTACACACGTCAAGAAAACAGTATTTTCAAGTTGAATTCCTGTCGCTATTGACCTCTTTAATTAAAATGCCCCCCTGTCATAAAAATAGTTGTTTGAAACTTTTAAGCAGAGAGATAGTTGGTATTTTTGGAAAAGGTAAACTTCTGTGCTAGTTCGAATAATGAAATGAATATTGAATAACGAATAATGATAATGTGTGGGAAATGTAAATAAAACTTTACTGAAGCTCTTGAATGTGATGAACTGAATTCAGTTGCATTCGGATATTCACACTTCACACACTTCTTGCTGAAAATGTTGGACAAAATGGACGATGAGGATTAGCGGAGCTAAGCTCAGATGGAGTTGGATCTAAATGCAGACGAGGCAGAATCACAGGTTCAATTCAATGACATTATGATGGTCGCCTCGTCTGTACGAGAAGGTGCTGCAGCACCTGGCAGCGTTCAGATATACCAAATTTCCCAACGGAAATGACCAAAGCATCTCTGCTGACAGAAAGGGCAGAGCAGCTGCCCAATTGCCAAACACACGAGCCACGGCGATATTCACATCGTTCTTTGACTTTGGTTTACAGCGAGCGATGAAATGAAGTGAATTTGAGTTCTATTACGAGACACACACTGTCAAACACACACCCACACACATCCTCACATCCACACATTCGTGCGCGCTCGCGTCTCGCACACATTTGCCATATCAGCAAATGATGTGAAAATGTCATTTCCAGGCAATGGACCAGTGTGGGACACAGGAGACAGCAGTCCAGCCGCACTACGAGTTCAAATTGAAGCCCAGCTGAGCTGTCGAAGTGCGGCTGCTTTTGGTTATCAAATCGTTTACACACAGACACACACACACACATGTAACTATAGTCATGCAGTGAATTTGCGGCTAGCGACGAGCAAAAAGCGCACAAAGTACGAAACTAATGATGGGTAAAGGCCAGATGGAGGCAAAAAGGACCCGAGCGGCAAGCGGCAAGCGGCACCGACAATTGAGCTTATCAAATTGCCCATGCTGTCACACTGTGTGTTTGTGTCTATGTCTGTGTGTGGGCGTGGCTGTGTGTCTTAGGGTATGTGGTGGAACAAATCAAATTTAATTGAAGCATTTACCAATTCGCAAAACACGTCGAAAACAAATGTTATATAATATGGCGCAGCAGGCATTGCCCCATTCAATGATACCCTGGAAAATGTTTTTGCATAGCAACCATTATACACTGAACCCGATGAAAATGGGAAATGATGTATAATGTTTTCGTGAAATGTATGTAACAGGCAGACGGAGGCGTGGCAGATGCCATAAAGTATACATATTCCAGAGTAGCACTTAGCCACGCCTGTCTATCCATATCCATTTTAGACTTGAAATTGGAAATATATATTCGTGAATACCCTACTCCGTATAAGTTTATCAAAGATAACTCAAACCATTGCATTATCATCGATTTTATTATGTTATTTATTAATATTTTAAATAATAGAGACATGCTTAGGCGAAATGATTGAACTGTCGGCTCTTCGCAATATTCAGGGTATCTCCTGGTCGAACAGACTCGACTCGAGCATTCTTTGTTACATTGCTACAAATTATGCAAATTGATCTGAAACAAGAAATGTAGTTACGCTTGCTCAAGTCATGTTCTAAACGTTTTCTATTAGCTAGAGCTGAATTTCATTTAGATAGCACAAGGTAAAACTACAAATAATTTGGGAAACGCTCATGATATTAATTAAGGCTAAAGTAAGAGCTCTTTGCATATACAGAAAACAAACTACTTCATTAATGCCTTACTGTAGGGTATTAAATAAATAAATAAAACTGTTGCCTACTTTTGCGGGCGATTGCTTTGGGGCCAAAGTTCTGTAAGTGCTGTCATTTAGGCACATAAAAACAACAATTTATGGTTAGGAATATGCCACGAGAAGGCAGCTGAGTATATCAATTGAGTTTACGAGTCACCAAAACACTGCTAATTGTTCAAACAAAACAGACCTTAAGAAAATGGGCGAGGAGAAAGAAATAAATGTCTAACACTCAAGCTGTGACGACTTTGTTAGTCTGGTAACGTTGGCTCAATTTTTTATTGCATGTGGAAAGCAGCGAATTGGAAACGAAAACGACGGAAAAGATCTTTTAGTTGTCTTTGACTTTCATGCCTTTATTTGTGGCACACGGCCTGTGTGTGAGAGAGAGAGAGAGACAGATATAGGATAGAAGAGAAAGTGTGAGTGGGAGTGTTTGTAAAATAGCTTAGTGACTTCTTTTTTATCCTTTCCTATGCTTACATTCACTTCTTTCCTTGGTATTCAGTTATTATTTGTGCCGTCCATTGACCCAGCACATTGTGTGTGTATCCTCAGCCTTCTGTGCGCTGTTTGGTTGAACAATTAATTTGTCGATTTACTTGATTTCTTCTTCAGTTGTTCTGCAATGATTTTGCGGACAAACGAGTTCGGAGCAAAGCCAATCCTCAATCAAGCATTGGGCATTTGTTTCATTTAGTTGCCCTGATCGATATCCGATTGTTTTCCAAAGCAAAAGGATTTCATCTAATTGTATTACGTGCCCATCGACTGGCAATTCCATGGGTGAAAACGTGCCCGTGGGCTGCCTCCCGTCCAGCACAGCTGAGCTTTGGCCTACTAATATGGATTAGACATTGCTACTTTTTTGAGTTTATGATAGTACTGATCTATATGTAAAAAATATATTTAAAGCTAAAAAACCATGAAGTTCTTGTAAGACAATTGAAATGTCTTTCAATTGATGGACCCAGTCTTTTGCACAAATGGAATTAATTTAAACAGAATTCAAGTGTTACTGTCCTTTTTGGAAAATAAAACAAAGTCCAACTCCTGCCAACTGCAAATGGTACTCACAATCAGGCATATACACACTCGGCTAGCATATTACTTGCAACTATATTACTCATACGTCATGCTGGCTCAGTTATGTACTTTGGGCAACAGCTGCGTCGGCATCAGCTGCAAATGGCCAATGGCCAATAACTAATTGCAACTACCATATGGGGCATCATTAAACAGTTTGACCTCTTTCAATTTAGATTCAAACTGGTATTATTTGCATACAGAGTTGTTCACAACGAGCATTCAATAGATTTTCTATTCCTTTGTTATATGTTATGTTATATATATGTTATATCTAAGTTTTCCAAACTTTGATTCTCTAGCTAAAGTGAGGCCTTTAAGGCATAATTTCTGATTCGAGTGATATTGTAATATGTGTAGGGATTCTATTATTGTCTAATAATATTTTGTCTTATATAATACCCTTTTATCTGCAGTCAAGCGCAGTGAAAATATGTTGCAGACAGCAAATTCGGTCTTCAATTTTAAATGGAATGGCAACTGGTAACTGGAAGGGTACAACAGAAATTTGTAAATGGCATCAGACAAGTTTCATTTGAAGCAAAGTTGCAGATGCGTTTTCATTATGCTTGCCCCATAGCGAGAGCTGGGCAAAAGCGACTTGGGCCAACTTGATTTGCAATCGTGTCCTGCATGTCATGTCCTGTTTGTACTTTTTGCTAGTTTAGATTGCGGACTGGGATTCCGACACGGACGCGCACTCGGTCTCTAACTGGGACTCGGACTAGGACTGGGACTATGGTTGGGACAGAGACATGAATAGGGCAACAAATGATGCGTAAGAAATGCTTTAATAAACATGGCCAAGGTTCTTTTTTATTTTGCGTTTGGGTGCAGAGCGTCATTTCGATTTCCGATCCATTTGGTTTGAGCCCAGACCACATAGATCGGATCAGCTTAAGTCTTTAACTTGCAGTTGCTGAAAAAGTATTTTGGTTTTAAGGCTAATAAATATTTAAGGGAACAGCAACAGGAAGAGCAACTGGGGCCATTGGGATAAAAAGGATTAAGCAGAAAAAAAATGAAAAGAGAAAGAATGCAGGGAATGGCAACTGCAGCAAAATATGTGCAGTCGGAAATAAACGAGCAAGCAAAACGAGTTGAGTAAATCAAGCCGCACTTCCGCTTCAAGCTTCACTTGAACACACACACATTCGCATTTGCCGCCGCTGTAATATTTTCTATTGCCTGCTTTTCGGCGCTCGGCTCACTGCACAAATGAAGCCACAGCCCGGGCAACCATGCAGCTCCGCCCCTTACTCCTGCTTCTCGCTGCCTTCGGTTGTCTACTATCTGGCAGGCCTTCTAACTGAATGAAAGCCTTAGCGCGTTGACTGATTTCGAATGGATTTTCATGTTTTGCATGTGCGAGGGACACAAAATCCCCATAGGTGCAAAATAGCGCACTTCAAGCACCGAAGCATGTGCACATTTCTGTTCTGTTCTGTTCTGTTTTTGTTTTTGTTGTCTTCCTGTGTTGCCTTTGGCTGCTTAGCCGCTTGGCATCAGTGGTTCGTTGTTGAATTTTTGCAAATTCCCATATATGTATGCGAGAGAGAGTATATAGATGTCAGTCTGTAACTTTCTTTTGAACGAATTTTAGTTGAATTTAAAAATATATATACATACATATACATATATACATACATATCTTTATGTATAAATTATACCAAATGTCAATACGAAATATTGTCAAGACTTGAAGACATCCAGTTTCATAAACATATCTTTCAATCTTTCAGTATTATAGGTATATATTATATTTATTAAATATCAACTCAAGACTTTGAAACTGGCAAGTTACAATCACTTCACTCAATGTCCAGGGTGTACGCCAGTCGTGCAATTACTGTGCTTGTTTCATTTTCACTCGTGCTGCTTGCGTCCGCTGTTGTTGTTATTTCAGCGAAAATTGTGTGCGGCAAAATACAAGACAAACAAACACAGAGCAGCAACGGAGTTTGCCCGGTTTGCTGCTGCCTTGGCCCTAGGAGATGGTCGACTGGGGAGTCGGTAGACGGGCGAAGTCAGAGTCGTTGCAATCTTAACGATGCGCTTAAGCGGAAAACAACGTTTTGTTGTTGTTATTGTTACCACTGCTTCCACTGCTGCCGTTGGTGCCACTGACACTGCTGGCTCTGTCTTTGGAATTGTTTGCCGATTCTTGAAAAAATATTTTCACAGTTATTGTAGCCGCAGACACTAGCCCCATATGTTTTTGTTTGTCTTTTACTATGCGGTTTCTATTTAGCCTAGACAGAGACGGCGGCAACTGCACACAAATCGTGGTTAGGTTAATGCCAACCGATTGGCCATTGTTTTGGCTGTTGCCAATGAATGAATATATGTATATGTATATATATGTTTTTATGTATATATATATATATATATATATATATATATATATATGTGTATGTATTTATATTGAACAAATAAATCTCAATCCCAAATCCATTTCGAATCGCAATCCCAAATCGAACAAGGATTAGGTTCACGTAGATCTGGCCACTCATTACACTACCACAAATGCTACACTTGCTTGCTTATAACACTTAATTGTTTATAACTAAATGGGCTTCTTTTTCACATTCACTTAATGTCCTTAATAATGTTAAACAAGTAGTTAAGTAGCTACCTGTTTAATATGCCTAATAGCTTTAGACTGCCAACGCACATAAAGATACTTGCTACGAAACATTTTATGTATCGATCAGTAGCTGCAGTCTGCGAGCCTTGCACTGGCTATATGTGTGTGCTATTAAGACCCTGTTCTTGAGGCAGACGTGGCTGAGGCAATCATTCTATGAAAAACTATGTGGTAGTCTATTATTCAATTTTGCCATTTCAAGTATTCAATCATGCAATGATTCAGTTAATCTGTCTAATAATAAGACAATAATACACTATTGCACACTCAGTCAGCCAGTCGATCAGTCTATCTGGCCATCAATTAGTCAGCCTGTCAGACATTTCGCTGTGAACCAGAAATATTACATTTAATCTGCCAACTTAATTAGCCATGTCATTTCTGAAATTATAATATTATGTCCTTTAAATACCTTAAAGTACAACAAATATACAATTTTGATAAATATAGAAAACTCCAAACAGTATTAGTTAAAAACAAGTAAGAAAGCTCTAGTCGGAGTGCCAGACTAGGAGATACTCCAATCCCAGTCCTATCTGCAATTTACAATATTTTCATAGTTTGTATCGAGTATTAAAAAAAATACAAATAAAAACTGACATTACGACAGCAAGATTCGAACTCACAATTTCTACGCAACGCGGATCAACCGACGCCGCCATTTCATAATTAAAAAATAAAACAATAAAAAATGTCTCTCGACTAACCGCTTACGAGGCCGCCTCTACCAACACCGCCACTGCACTGCTTACAAAATAATTGCAAATTTGAGCTTAAGTAGCAGCTGATAATTCAAGCACAATTCAATCGCAATTTCAATTTTTCGAATAGAAAAGAATACACGCATTTGAATGAATATGTGCACATGTATAGGAAAAATGCGGGCGCTTGGCGCTGCTTGACATGTGCTTTTGCAAAGTGACCAAACGCTTTATTTAATAACTTTTAATGGATTTTAATGAAATTGATAGTATATGATCTACATTATCTATTGGCTTGGTAAAAATGCAAATTCCCTTATTTATTGGTCCTATTTTCAACTGAACTTCAATTGAAGAATTTAGGGAGCACGTATCCAAAATCTAACAAAAATAAAATTATATAAAATATACAAAAAACTAAATATAAAATTTGGAGTCTCTTGCCCTTAAGCCGTACGAGATATAATTTATTGACTACATTTCCTACAATTTTAAGTGCCTAGCTCTAACAAATGCAGAGATCGACGCGTTCATACATTCGGACAGACGGACAGACAGACAAACGGACGGCCAAGGCTCAATCGACTTGTCATTTCGTGCTGATAAAGAATATATATACTTAATGGGGTTTGCCACGTCTCCTATTGCCTGTTACATACATTTGCACAAAACCATTATACCATTATACATTATGGGATCAGGGAATAACAGACTAGTAAAAACACTCTAGTCGAGAATGCCCGACTAAGAGATACACTGAATCCCGGCCGATTTACATTTTTAAGCATGCTGCTTAGTGTGTATTTACGTATGCATACGCAAAAGACTCTCAGTTACACATGCACATGGACACATACATGTACGCAGTTACGATTCAGTGAATGGAATTTGACAGCAGTATAGAGTAAATGTGTATTATCACGTGGCTTTGCCAACTAACTACACATTCCCTAAAACAACTTTTGTGCCTCTGTGAAATTTTCAGCAAATGATCTACATATTATATTGTATATTTGTTTAGCTGTAATGCAAACTCTTTCACATATCGTATAAAGCATAAAGCATATAGCTTCAAAGACTTAAGAGATGTGACTTGATTAGTGATGTTCGTTAATGATTTGTGTCCATTACATTGATATAAGAATTTCTCTAGCTCCCATATGGGTCTGAGATCAATGCGTTCATATATACGGACAGACTTATCGAATTAGCTTGTTGCCCAAAAAGACCAATAAGAAGTCTTAAGATGTATAGTAAATGTATAGTAAATCAGGTCAATGATTCTAATGAATTACTTTATATATATTATATTTTTTATTTAAAAAGTATTAAGTTTTGATTTAATATAGTCTCCCCCTTATCCGCCTTTTTCTCTTTCTCATATGCCTAAATATATTTGCGTTGCATCAGTCTCAGTCGGTCTCTCTCTCACTCAGCTAGTCAATCTGTCTTCAGTCGGTCAGGAACCCAGTCCCAGACGCAGCGTTAGTTATGAAACAAACTAGTAAAAAATGCAATCATTTAATTATGGTTAATATATATAAATATATATATATATATATATAAATATATATATATATATATATATATATATATATATATATATATATATATATATATATATATATATATATATATATATATATATATATATATATATATATATATATATATATATTTCATTCAGTTTAATATATGAATTTATTTGAATTCCAGGATAGACGGGCGTTTAGCGTGATAATATTAATTCTCAATTAGACCGCAGCTGGAATGAAATTATTTCGCATTCATGAATTGTTCAGTAACAATGTCAACATAATTAAACATGCTTTTGACTTGTGGCACATGCGTAGACACACACATATGCACACACACACACACATATTCACATAAACATTAACACACTCAAAGACTTGTTCAGACACAAGTGAAGTGCCCTTGATGGAGGGCAGTATGGAAATTGTTTTTGGCAAAGTGCACAATGCACTTGACGACTGTCACATTGGACGTTGGGACATGAAGGGTGCTTGTTCTACTTGTTGTTCTACTCGCTCTTATTGTTGTTATTTACATATATACATATATATTTGTATATATAAATAATATCTATGTCTGGGTTGTGGTAGGCGATGCCAAGGCCCGGCAATGTGAGCAACAACAATAAAAATTGTCCTTAAATGAAAGAAAATGAGCACAATTGCAACAACTTTCCGGCAATTTTATGTGTATGTATTTTATACATAGTGGACGAGTGTGTGTGTATGTGTATTTGTGCTAAAAACAATGCCAAACTGTTCTTGTTCTTGTTGTTTTTGCTGAGGCTTGGGTCAGCGCAGGCGGCAATAAAAATTTGTCCTGCGGTAAATGAAATGGATAGCAATTGCGATAGCGATAACCGAAGAGCGTCAGCTCCGAAAACTATCACACACATACATACAAACCAATACACACCCTATATGTATGTATATCCAAATCCAATGAAGCTTTAACCACTGCACACTGGGTCGAGGTTAACTTTTGGGCATTTTTTTGTTTTGTGTGGCTTGATTATGTTTGTCTGTTTTTTTTTATGGGTTTTTGCTCTCTGCCTTTCGATTTCGTATTGGCGGCAAGTTTTCCATTAGTTTTTTAATATAATAGTTTTTCGGGCAAAGCAAATAAGTTGATCTGGGCACATGAAGTAGGTCAATTGGCCAGATGCGGCTGTGCCTAATTAACAAAAGTCCTGTGATTGCCTAAGGAGCCATAGTCATAGCCAGAGCCAGAGGCAGCTAAGGGAAAGTTGTTCCCGTGAACTTTGACACGATTCTGTGCTACGTTACGTTGGCATCGTTTCTGCATGCATGAAACTGTGCCAGGTAATTGCGTTCGATAAGCAGGTCAAATTGCGACGCACACACACACGCACACACGAGTGTCACTTGTGCTGCATAATTGGTATATCAATTGGGTAAAACTGGTTGGAGCTACATTTTCATACACGCATACAGACACACACACACATCTATATATTTATATCTAGTCTCTAACGGGCACTTCTACGCCCTTAGCAGGAGCATGTCTCAGCTATTTGCCATTGCATGCATAATTAAGTTTCTTCCTATTTGCCAATTGGCCGCTCACAAATCCCGTTGGCCAAGTTCTTATACATACATAGGTTCCAGCAAGCGACGAGACGACCGTAAAATTTTCAGAATTGTCCAAAGTTTAATTTATGCAAGACTCGAAATGAAATCGTGCGAAAATCAAATTTGCACACCATGTAGTTTAAAGGTGCAGCCAGCAGCAAGTCACTGAAAATACCCTGTAAATGGGTCCAGTATCATGTAGCCGACAAACGGTCATCAGCGGCATTGGCCAACCAGCAACCCAACTACTCAACTAAATTGGCAACGAAAACTTGGTAGAAGCCTACGAATCGTCTATGCCCTTTGATAATATTCGAATACTTATATGCGTAGCTCTTACAGTGTCATTACGTAAAGCAGCCTTCATCTAGAGTTTGAATACATTTGCTACAGTACAGGGACCAGATGAACAGTGTCATCCCAGTATAGAGATGTCGGCATGTAATAGGAGCAAACAACTCTTTGTGGAATATACCCAGAAGTCCCCAAAAATAATACAGCTGTGCTTTGTTGCTGTTAATAGAGTTATGTTCCTAAGACTTGTCGGAAAATAAATTGAAAGCCCTTAAAATGGATTACTGTTTATTTAAATGAGTTGCATAGAATTACATGATTACATGATTGCTGTATCAAGCAAAAACTCAATCTTTGTCTATTTATTTTGGAATAGTAATATCACAAGCTCTGAAAATAATTTAGTTATTTATTGTCAAGCTTGAAAATACATACGGAAATGTGAAAAAAATCTTGAGCCAGGATTAAGTTCAGCAGCAACCAACTTAATCTATGCCAATTGCGCCCCATTAGAGTAACTTTAAACTGGATATAACGGGTAATGAGATTGGATAGTATCCAAACTCGTTCCCACTGATGAGGGTTTTCATCCACTCAACTTTATTGCTGAAGTTTGCAATTCAATGCTATTTCAGACGGGCATCGACTGCTCTTATAATCGTACTTTATTCTTCCCCTATACTTTCTCTCTCTCGCATCTTATGTTGTCCTGTTTCTGTCCGTCCGATTTCTTCCTTGGTAAACTTGAAGGCAATCAAAGCATTTCTGGGCAAGAAGTGCACTTGGTCGTTCCACTGGCTGTCAGCCATTGCCGCCGCCACTCGATTATAAGGCTTGGAGCATAAATATTAGCAAGGCGTTGCCGCTGACGGGAGCCGCAGTCATTTAAATGTTGCTGACGTTGTTGGTACTGGTCCTGCTGCTGCGTCTGCTGCTTCTGCTGCTGATTATGCTATGGCCCAAATGCTGTCAACGCAGCGTCGTCGCCGAACATTTAACCCTTTGCCCCTTGTCGGGCGCACAATGAATTAAATGAATCTCAATTTCCGTTTGGTTTGCGGTTAAAAGCCGCAGTCGTCGCCGTTGCTAAGTTACCCCAAATGCAAATTCTTCAACAGCAGCGAAAATTAAAATAAGCCCAAAAAATTCACAAGAGCAAAAACAACAAATACATACCGCATTCCTTGGCGCGTTGCTTCAATTGCCAGCGTCTCTATTGCCATCGCCATTGCCATCGCCATCGCCATCGCCATCTCCAACTCCAACTCCAACTCTAACTCCATATTCGTCTCCATTTCCATCTGCATTTGAAATTGTTAGCCAGGCCGAAGGAAAAGCCGTAAATTGCTGCAAGATGCCCGTGCGCCAAGCTGCGATTTTGCAGCCAAAACTTTTGTCCCAGCAAAGAAGGCAAAGCGGCAAAAGTTTCAAACACACCACATCGCATTAGGCCAGGGTAGGCCAGGGCCATGTCACGCCAGTTGTCGGGGCCACTACCAGATCAGGCATTCCGTTCCGTTAAGTTCCGCTCCAGTGCGAGACAAGTCGTTGGGTCGACCGCTCGACGCTCGACGTCTGCAAAACTTTTGCGATTTGTTTGCGCGAAATAAACGAGACGCAGATAATTTGCGCAAAAGTTCTGTTGCTCCAGTTTGCTTTCCTATAACCACATTTTCATTCTTTGACTATTTCTTCGCTTCCTAGTTCTCTCTCTCTCTCTCTCTCTCTCTCTCTCTAATATGGTCGCTTCCTATATTTCATGCTTTTAATATGCCAGGCAAGATCAGGAAATAATAATCCAGAATTATCTCTATTGTTTCTCATTTGTTTCTCTTTGCTTTTGTTGACTCGTTATCTTTTATTTTTGGCTACTTTACTATTCTTGGAACTTTCGATTATATTGTCACTTGTCTACTCCTGGTCATGAACGGTTAGTTCTTTGAAGTGAATACTCAACTAATTTTTCGCACTTCTTATTACATTTCTTGATACATTCATTAATATATTTATTCCCTGCTAGCTTTTTGTTATTCTCACTTATTCGTCTTATCTCTCTAGTCGTCTTTTTGGTATTCGTTACTTGCTCATCACTGCTGGCTTCTCGTTATGTGCTACTTGCAATTTACTATTCTCTACTCGTTATTCGTTATTCGTTAGTCGTTACACGCTACTCTCCTCTACTACTACTCTACTACTACTCTACTACTACTCTACTACTACTCTACTACTACTCTACTACTACTCTACTACTACTCTACTACTACTCTACTACTACTCTACTACTACTCTACTACTACTCTACTACTACTCTACTACTACTCACTACTACTCTACTACTACTCTACTACTACTCTACTACTACTCTACTACACTCTACTACTACTCTACTACTACTACTCTACTACTACTACTACTACTACTCTACTACTACTCTACTACTACTCTACTACTACTCTACTACTACTCTACTACTACTCTACTACTACTCTACTACGACTCTACTACTACTCTACTACTACTCTACTACTACTCTACTACTACTCTACTACTACTCTACTACTACTCTACTACTACTCTACTACTACTCTACTACTACTCTACTACTATCTACTACTACTCTACTACTACTCTACTACTACTCCTACTACTATACTCTACTACTACTCTACTACTACTCTACTACTACGCTACTACTACTCTACTACTACTCTACTACTACTCTACTACTACTCTACTACTACTCTACTACTACTCTACTACTACTCTACTACTACTCTACTACTACTCTACTACTACTCTACTACTACTCTACTACTACTCTACTACTACTACTACTACTACTACTCTACTACTACTACTACTCTACTACTACTCTACTACTACTCTACTACTACTCTACTACTACTCTACTACTACTCTACTACTACTACTCTACTACTCTACTACTACTACTACTACTCTACTACTACTACTACTACTACTCTACTACTACTCTACTACTACTCTACTACTACTCTACTACTCTACTACTCTACTACTCTACTACTCTACTACTCTACTACTCTACTACTCTACTACTCTACTACTCTACTACTCTACTACTCTACTACTCTACTACTCTACTACTCTACTACTCTACTACTCTACTACTCTACTACTCTACTACTCTACTACTCTACTACTCTACTACTCTACTACTCTACTACTCTACTACTCTACTACTCTACTACTCTACTACTCTACTACTCTACTACTCTACTACTCTACTACTCTACTACTCTACTACTCTACTACTCTACTACTCTACTACTCTACTACTCTACTACTCTACTACTCTACTACTCTACTACTCTACTACTCTACTACTCTACTACTCTACTACTCTACTACTCTACTACTCTACTACTCTACTACTCTACTACTCTACTACTCTACTACTACTACTCTACTACTCTACTACTCTACTACTACTCTACTACTCTACTACTCTACTACTCTACTACTCTACTACTCTACTACTCTACTACTCTACTACTCTACTACTCTACTACTCTACTACTCTACTACTCTACTACTCTACTACTCTACTACTCTACTACTCTACTACTCTACAACTCTACTACTCGCTACGGGCTTCTTGCTTCTGGCTACTCCCTACTGGCTACTCGCTACTCGATCTTTGCTACTCACTTCTAGCCACTTTTCATGCGTTTCTTGCTTCTATCTATTTCACAGCCGCAATTCCGCATTGATTTTGTTTGCTTTTGTTGACTACACGTTATTGGCTTTGAACAGATATTGGTTCGCCAAACAGTTCTAGTGGAAGGAAAACTTGATGGTTGTTATGCAAGTTAACTTGGAGCTGACTATGTATTTTAAAACTATTGACTAAAAATTTTACCGCGGTACACAAAATTCACGTAGAGTCGCGTAAAACATTAACAACTTATGTTCGGCAACTTCGTCGATCCGTATCGCTAAAACTTCTTTGTTCTTAGATTATCGCCGGGCTTTCCATCGATTGTGAATCGCTTCCTGTGCTTCATTCTGAAGCTGTGCAACCTCTCAAATTCATCAGTGGAAATGAAATCAATGATGGGCAGTCGACTGCTCAGGGGCACCACAAGCTCCTCATTCTTCTGGATTGGTCTGGGGGGTTGGGCACCCTTATAGCTAAAGGTGCCATATGCTTCTTTCTGAATGCCACTGCCCAAATGGGGCAGCAGACTCTGCGGTGACGGCGGCGGCGGCATCAAGTTCGGTTGTCGTCTGGGCACTTTGATCTGTTGTCCCTTGTTGTAACCGTCCTCAGCCCCAGCCGGTATGCGAGTCGGCTTCTGATAACTTGTCTTCTGTTTTGGCAACTGGTTATTGGCACTACTCACCCTGCGCTTCTGTGCTAAGCTTAACAGCTGATTGCTGCGGTGCTCCGAGTTCTTGACAATTACAATTGTCGCGTTTGTCGAGGACTTAACTTTGAGCTGTTTGCGCTTTGTCAGGCCCACTTTCGCCTTTTGCTTGGACTTACCCTGCGGCGGAAGCAGTGGCTGCATTGCTTTGCGCATCAACAGAGATCTTCGCTTGAGCTTCAAATGGACTGCCTGCGGTCGAAGCTTTGAAATTATTTTGGGTTGTTTTATGTCAACTGCCTTGAATGAGATTTTTGGTCGGATCATCTTAGTCTTGGTCCTGATCTTGGTTTTGGCTTTGGTTTTAGGCCTGTCTGTGAGCTGGGTGCGCTGTTTAATTTGTATTGATTTTAGCTTTGTGTTTGCCATGTTGTTTGTTTTATTTACACTCCAAAATTTTGGTTATTTTTCTTTTTGAATTAAATATGTCGACTTCCTTCAAATGTTCCGAATGGCTCTGACAGGCAGCCTACTGCTACAATCATCAGGATGTCGGTCCTTGTCGGGGCCAATGACTGAACTGGCTGACTGACTGTCTTGGCATATGAACTTGAACACGTTTTGGCATTCGGCGCTGTCGCTGCCCATCACCCCAATAGCCCAACAGCCCAGCAGCCAAGTAGCCGAACAGCCCTTCAAGATTCGCTCTTCCGCTTGCTTTCACCTTTTGACTTGGTGAGGTTACAAGTTCAAATGTTATAACTACTGCACGACTAGAGCAGACCAACAGCCCTCTTACTCCTTGGCTAACAAATATATAATATGTATATACATTTTTTGCTTTTGCCTGCTGCTGCCACTGCTACTGCTGCTTGATTTTGTCTTCCTGTTGTTTGTCAGGACCTTTGCTTTATTCGCTTGTTTGTTTTACTTTTGCCTTTGCTGTCGTCTTCTGATGTTGCCTGCTTGCACTTGACTGCCACTTCACTCCCTATGCTCAAATCTGTGCCCATTCCAGTTTCCAGTCGCCCTGTTAAGCAACTTCAAATAAACTTCCGTTTGCTTTCTTAAATTTTTTCTGACAGACTAGCATATTTGCATATGTTCGTCCCTTACTCTCATATTTGCGTGTGTGCGCTGCCGCCCGTAGTTGGCTCCTGCTTCGCTTTTCACAGTTGACTGAGTTGTACTCTCTGCTACGTTGCGTATACGCAATGCGTGGCAGCATCATTTAAATTCATTTGCCCAATTTCATTGCATACTTTGTCGCAGCAGCTGCCGCTCTATTGATTTTTCTGAGAACCAACCCCATCGCCGTCAAATGCAACTTCAACATCAACTTAGACAACAACAACAACAGCCATAATAACAACAAACACAACAACAACATATAGCTAATGACTCATTAATAAAGCACACACATAAATTTCTAAAGAAATTTTGTTGGCTACTTTAGTGTGTTGCTGGAGTGGTTTCCCCTTGCTCTCTATTCCCTTCCTTTTTCTTTCCCACATTCAACTATTTTCTTTTGTGTGCGTGGCGGAATTCCTGGTTAGGTTTCAGTTGTCTTATGTCGTTGCCGTTACCACATTTTAGTGTCAAATCTTGCTTACACACACACGTACACAAAGGCACACAAACACAACCACACACACATAATGAATACATTTTAAAACTTCCAGTTCTATAGGTTGTTTTTGGGGCGTCTGCAATAGTCTGGCCAGAATATCATAGAGAAAATTCAATCTGAATGAATCAGCAAATCAAAGCTGAAGAAAGAAGTCTAGCTGGATAAGGCTATATCGACTCTTTCTGTTGATATTGGTCAGGTATAATCATATGTGGAATATGAAGATTTCTCCAAGAGCAAATACAATTCATTGCGATTTGTGCCCGTTGGCTGATTTAAATTATTTCGCAGACAATGAATGTCATGTGCGGCGATTAGCATTTAAACTGCACTCGCAGTGAACGGACGTGGCGTATTGTAAATTGTTGGAGTCAGCTCTGTCATGAAATGCAGCATGTGGCATAAGGCGAGCGGCATGTGGCATGTGGAATGTGGCAAACGGTACGTCGACAATTTGTTAGGTTTTGGCTGTTATCTGACTGTGGACTTGAGATTGTCAGCGCCAGCGAACGACTGACCAACTGAGCGCTTGACTTTATTGTTGTCACATCAAATGTTGAGTGAAATTTATGCTGACATTGCGAAAAAGGCGCCAGACCACCCACATGAAACGCTCACTCACTCACACACAGACAGACAGAGATATGCATGCATGTCTCATGTGGGTGTGCGCACTTAATTTGATAACATAATGTTTAACTCAGTTATTTGATATAGTTTATACCTGATAAATTACTTTGGCTAGTTTGTCCAGTTTGCGTGTGCGTGTATATTTGCAAGTGCAAAATGCATTTAAATGCAAATGCAAATGCAATTTATGCCAAAGGCATTTCGGGCTATGTCAGACATATGCCAAATGGAATTGTTGCAAATTGAATAAATTCCGAATAAGCGAATTGAGCAATTGCCCAATCGCTCAATTAAATTTTGCCAAATCAGTCAGACGCAGACACCATATGGGTATTAATAAAAATACATTTGCTCAAGCACTCCAAGCATAAAATTTCAATTTCAAAAGTCAACTCTCGGCTTGAATGAAGCTCAAGATAATTTTCACTCGACGTTTCTTGACCTTTTATATTGAAAATGGGAAATCGATATTTAGTCTTATGTATATCTTATGTAATTTTGATTTTTGTTGAATTTTGGATACCGGCTCCAAAATTATATGTAGATCACATGGTGAAAATTTCATTAAAATCCATTAAAAGTTATTAAATAAAGTGTTTGGTCACTTTGCAAAAGCACATGTCAAGCAGCGCCATGCGCCCGCATTTTTGCTATACATGTGCACATATTCATTCAAATGCGTGTATTCTTTTCTATTCGAAAAATTGAAATTGCGATTGAATTGTGCTTGAATTATCAGCTGCTACTTAAGCTCAAATTTGCAATTATTTTGTAAGCAGTGCAGTGGCGGTGTTGGTAGAGGCGGCCTCGTAAGCGGTTAGTCGAGAGACATTTTTTATTGTTTTATTTTTTAATTATGAAATGGCGGCGTCGGTTGATGCGCGTTGCGTAGAAATTGTGAGTTCGAATCTTGCTGTCGTAATGTCAGTTTTTATTTGAATTTTTTTTTAATACTCGATACAAACTATGGAATATATTAAAAAACGCAGATAGGACAGGGATTTGAGTATCTCCTTTTCGGGCACACCCCGACTTTCTTACTTGTTAAATTTGTTATGTTAAGTATCCGCTTATCGATATTTAACGATATTATGGCAATAGCAACTTTGATGTCTTTTTAAAATCTAATTGTGGTAATTTATTTTACTTCGAGAGAGGAAAAAAGGGGAAAGAGATAAAAGTTAAACGGAAAGAAATGGACACAGGTAAAGGCATAGACATAAACAGAAAAATAGGAAGAAACATAACAGTAATAAATTGATAGAGGGAACATAAAAGAAAGCTATAGTTGAGAAAGCATGACTACGAGATACCCTTGCAATGAGCTAATATTGAAATCAATCTATTCTTTTCTTATACATACATTGCAAACAACAGCACGCAAAAGCACCCGCTCGGCTTAACTGATACTACGTATGCATTTAACATATCGAGTCTCCAGCTTTTGTGATTTACAAGATCACCGCGTTCACACGGGCGGACAGACACACAGAGAGAGGGAGCAAGAGCTAGACAAACAGCTTGCTGAAAACTCTGCTGCCAAGGAGCTTAGTAAAACGTTAAGTGATAGTTGCTAGTTAAGCTGTTAGTCCGCTAAGCTGTTAAGCTGTAATGAGCCATCCCTCAATTACATGGACGATGAAGCACGCTTATTGCGCTCATCAAAGTCAAATATGCTGTGGCAGCGGCTAATTGGAAAATCAGCTGCACTGCATGGCCAAGAGCTTGCCCGCAAGCCGGCAATGTCTTCATTAGACCAATGTGTCAATTAACATTTTCTGAATAGTTCCTCAAAATGGGTCACTCAACGTATGGAGGAACGTACGAACAGACGGAGAGACAGACAGACAGACAGACAGACAGACAGAAAGATAGATAGACAGACAGACAGACAGACAGACAGACAGACAGATGGACGTTTGTGTTTTGCCCGTGGCAATTTATGCGCAACGCCCCGTCTCATTAGTACCAACAGCTAGACGAGCAGTGTGTCCACTGTGTGTGCTTCTGACCACAATCAACGGCGAAAGCAGCTCAATCCACTCAATTCGTTTGTTTTGATGTACGTTTGAGTGACTTAAGTGCTCGTTGCGTCTCCTGGCCAATTGACGCAAATGATATAAATAAGCTGAATCTATGCCAGTGTCAAGACCTATTCTCGAGATTGTCGCAAGTGAATAATTGCCATGCATTACAGATCAGCTCTATTTCTTTTTAAGTGAATCTGTCATCCCCGTTTCGACTTTGGGTATATTATAAAAACCGTCGTCATCAAAAGTTTTTAGCTATTCAAAGATATACTTTCAGCTCTTATTATTGTCTATTGTCCAAGAGAGTTTTCCTATCTGGCCGATTGTAGGACTGGATGACTGATTGATGATCCATGTTATACTACAATTTTTACCATTGGTTCTTAATGGTATAAACTTGCATGGACTTCTGAAAATAGCAGCTTCAAGCACTTGTAAAGATATTTGAGAATTTAGTCTAATATCATATTTTTTCTCTTTGGGAAAAAGGGTTTGTAGGATTTTGAGAGGATGATGAATATGTTTAAAAGCTAGTAGGTAGTAGCTAGTAGGCACTGTTCGTATATGGCATTGTTGGTGCAGGATGTCGCACATTGTAGAACACAACTGAGACAAGCCAACGAAGAGACCTATTAGAAATGTCGCCTTTCCAATCGGATTATTCACAATTACTTGGGTATTCATTCATTGTAAAGCACAAAGCGCGCTAAGCTGTGTTTGACTGCTGCCAATTGGCAAAGCTAATTAATTGCTTGAGCTCTGCTGCATGCAATTGCATTTGGTGCGCTTAAGCAATTCAAACGCAACAATTGCATTAGCGATAAATCCGCCAGCAACAACACTTATCAACCATTTACCCAACACAGAGTCACTTGGAACACGCCAACAAACAGCTCAAAGCCGATCCAATGCTCAACAATGGCAGCGGCCATGAAATTTCTATGACTGATGCTCAGACTAACTGACTGAGTGGGTTTGAATGAAATCGCAAAATACTCAATAAATCGCGTCTGACACAGGATATTTTCACTAGTTGTTCCAGTTCAACATTTCTTAAAGGCATAGTATGTATACACTTTAGAGCTTTATCCTTCTCAAGTACCATGCAGTTAACCACATATGAATGTAAGAAAACTCGATTTACGGATATACCGGAGCTGTTTATATTGATTTAGCGAACAATTATATTCCTAAACGTCCAAAGGTCATATCAATACTAATACTTACCTAGAAAATCTAATCTGCAGGGTATGTAGCCATCGATCAAGTTGTTGCGCTGCTCTCGTTTTTCTGCTTGCCATTTGGCTGCAAATTGTCTAACAAAGGCTTAAAGGCTTAAAGCAAAATAATCTCGTTTGTCAATTGTGTGTTTGTGTGGGTGTCTGTGTGGGTGTGCGTCTGTTGGAAGGTGGGCTGGAAAAGGAGGCGTGCAAGCGCTTTGAAGTGCTCTACTGCTGCGGCTTTGGATCGTAACAGCTCGCACATTCAATCAACGAAAATGAAATGAGATGAGATGAGCGGCCGGGCTGCCAGTCGTTAGGTTATACATGCGCCGATGTGAGTGTGTGTGTGGGGGTATTTGCGGTGGTGTGTGTGTGTGTGCACACTTATTCATTCATTTGTATACTAATAAACGCACAATCAGACATAATGACAGACAATCAGTCAAACAAACAAACAAACATACAGAAAACAACGCGGCAGAGGCAACAAACGACATTATCCAAAGTCAACAGCACACACACGCACACACACAGACGACACGCATGAGTGTAGGCTGTGGGCACACATACACACACACATAAACACACGCATTAGATGCGCTTTATGTTTATCTCAAAATGTGCTGCTTGACGGCTGATGAGTTCTCGCTCTCGCTCTCTTTCTCTTTCTCTCTCTCTCTCTCTCTCTCTCTCTTTCTCTGTCGCTTTCTGCCTGTCTGTCGTCTCAGTCATATACAGAAGCAGTTGACGGTCTCTTCTTCTTCTTCTTCTGCCTCAACTCTAAGATGATGGCAAAATACGTTGGCTCCTAACTTTGCTGCTGTTGTGGTTGTTGTTGTTACATAAACCGCTTAGCGGCGTAATTTAA
Source organism: Drosophila hydei (assembly GCF_003285905.1). NCBI lineage: Eukaryota > Metazoa > Arthropoda > Insecta > Diptera > Drosophilidae > Drosophila > Drosophila hydei. The sequence goes on along the minus strand of NW_022045721.1, from coordinate 778,235 downwards.
ATCCCTTTTGTGCTAAAAACTCGTGAAAAGCCTTTCAAAATAATTATCATAATAGCAAATGACTTTTGTTGTGTTTCCTGTTGTTGTTGCTTTTAATTGTTGTTGTTGTTGGTGATATAATCTCTCAACTGGATGACGGTCGAGTTGGCTAACACGTTAGCCAACTGCGAATGTTGCAACTTCTGTTAAGCCTGCAGCTAAATTGTAACTCTTAGCTAATCAGATTCAACAATCTTAATTAGATGAACTATTATTTGTAATTGATAATTGAAATCAATCCTCAAGCATTTTATCTCTGTTATGTGTAAGTGAATATGTTTGCTTGTGGATTGATTTGATTGTCGAATTGTTAAATTCAATCAGTATTGATACAAAAGCTTGAAGCAAAATTCAATATTTATTGAAACACACATGAAATATGTAGATTTAGATTTAGAACTTACCAATTAATGGCTCAGTTTAGGGAACAGGAAATTGTTGCATGGTGATAGATAAGGCGAATACTGAGGGTGGTCGATGACACAGATCTATTTTTTCATATAAAATTTACGAACTTTTTTGGTTTTGTGAGCTGCTTCCCCTCTAGATATTCAGGCCTATCATGAACAATTTTTGACCACACACGATTTATATTCTAATGAATTCCATAGCTTATATCGAATACTAAAATAGACTAATAAGAACCGATGTAATTACACCAAGACAAGAACTAACATCTTCTACGCAACGCACAACGCCGCCTGGCATTGAAATACAGGTCAACGATCGCATTCTCGCTCTATAACCAACACCAACACCAGATGTCAACTTAAGAAGTAGCTGAAACACAAACAATCGCAATTTTGATTCATCGAATAGAAAAGATTCTTCGAATAGAATAATATCACATTTTTAACGGGTTCAGGGTATACAACTGTTAACTTTACACTGCGTGTGGTCAATAGAAATATTCAATTATAATTTCATGTTTTTAGATAATTAAAAGTGCTCAGCAAAGCTCTGTATCATGAATAGACCAAAGTTTGTTATCTGACAGTCTGACAAAACAAGATCAGTACAATTTGCGACAGCTGTTTTACAGCAGCTGATAACAACGAAAACGTGTTTTGCATTTAATTATAAATCGATTAGTCTATCCTCAGCATGACTTAATTACGTGCACTTAAAAACTTTAAGCAGGCTAAGAAAATGAGGAAAATCAGATTAGATCATTAATATAATATTCGATAACAAGTAAGAAAGCTTTAGTCGGGGTGCCCGACTAGGAGATACCCTGATCCCAGTCCTATCTGCGCTTATTAATATTTTCCGTAGTTTGTATCGAGTATTCAAAAAAAAAAAAAAAAAACAAATAAAAAACGACTCTACCAACACCGCCTCTTTATAATTAAAAAAAAATAAATAAAACAATAAAAAATGTCTCGTCGGCGCGAGGATTGAACCCGAGACTATACTCTAACGAGCGCCGGCTCTACCAGCGCAGACATTGCACCTCTTGGAAGGATAGTTGCAAATTTGAAGTTGAGTAGCAGCTGATAACTCAAGCGGTATTCAATCGCAATTTCGATTCTTTGAATAGAAAAGAATACACGCATTTGAATGTATGTGTGCACACGCATAGGAAAAATGCGTGCCCGTGGCGCTGCTGACATGTGCTTTTGCAAATTGGCCAAACGTTTTGTTTAATAACTTCTGATTTACTTAATGGATTTTAATGAAATTTTCAGTATATGGTCTACATATCCTATTGGCTGCTTGAGATGTAAACGCCCTCACATAATGGCCCTATTTCTAACTGAACTTAAATTTTAAGAATTTGTGGGAATTTGGAGCCGGTATCACAAATCCAACAAAAACGAAAATCGCATAAAATATATGTACATATATGTATGTATATATATGTATGTAATATATGTAAAACTAAATGCAAACTTTGGAGGCTCAATTGACTCGGCTTGTCGTCCTGATGAAGAAGATATGTATATACTTTATGGGGTCTGCCACGCCTCCTTCTGCCTGTTACATACAGTTTCACAAAACCATTATACCCTGATTTTCCATTTTCAATGGAATCATGGTATAATTAGCACTGAATGCGGTTTCGATACAGATACATGTATATATATATATATATATATATATATATATATATATATATATATATATATATATATATTATATATGTATATGCGCTTCTCTTGTTGCTTGTTTTGCAACTACAGCTTGTGTATTGTGTGATTTTATGATGAACACAATGATGATGATGATCTATGAGATTGATGGGCTAATTGGGATACAGAATTATTTGACGGCATTCCAGACATTTCGATAGTTTGCAAAATAAAGAACAATTCTGTGTGGCGGCTGTTATGGCAACAAAATCATAGTTTTCTAGCTCTGCTTCCCTTTTTCTCTTACTCTGTCTGCCTTTTTGTGGGATGACAAGCACACAAATCACAATTAAAATGTCTGTTAGCATTTTCATAAAGTTGCAATCGCAATTCTCCGATTGCCTTAAACATATTTGCAGCTCCTCGAAGTGGAGCTTGGTAAATGGCAAGAAAATGCTTTGCTTGTTACGTGAATTCCTGGAGAGCAGAGCAAGAGACGGGGTACAGACATCCGCCAAGCCTTAACAACTATGGCATCAGGCAACTCTGGCATTCCCCGTTCCGCCACCTTGCACCTCATAGACATGTCAGTTGATTTTTATATATGGCTTGTAGTTTCTTGTTTGCCTTGAGCTGGGAGCTGCCAGATGGCAGAGTAGGAGCTCCGCCTCGAGGTAGCAAGCTCCTCGACAAGCAGTCTCTATGCCGATTCCGTGTGCTGTGCAATTTTCCTGTCTGTGACTTCTTTTTTTACTGCTTGCCAAAACAAGACTTTCTGGGAGGCGACAGCGGTTCGGGGCGTGGCTGTCTGCACGCGATGTTTAACGTCTGGCGGCTGCTACTTATAAGCCACAGGCTCTGAGGACCCAGCACATGCCAGCGAATCAGACGGACTGACAGCCCAACAGCCAGACGGCCAGACGATAGACGATAGGCAAATGCAAACATGAAACTTTTCAGCTAAGGCCGAACGTACCCACCGACGGACAACGAGGGAATATGCCCAGCCTACTTCGCCGCCAATCATCGGCGTAAATTGAGCTCATTGTGGCCTAACACCATTTCACGCTTGCTATAGTATGCGTGTGTGTGAAGCTGGAGTCAAACAGCGGCTGCAAATTACAACAGCTCGTGCAACAGCAAGTGGAGCTCCGGTTACAGCTCCTGTGTGAAGTCGTTAAATCGGCAAAGTCAGCAAAGTAAAATAAATTGAGCCAGGTCATGTTTCGAGCATGAAATACATTTTTATTGCACTTGCTGCACCAAAATTTCAACACGAACTGTTCAAATGCATTAGATATCGACTGCAATTGACTCTCTCTTGCTCTTTCGCTCTCTTACTATCTCTCTCTCTCGCTCATTCTTTCGCGCTCTCTCAGTATAGCCAGCTCCACAAACTAAACTATTTAAAGCATATCGTTAAATAGATTTAACAAATTGACAACAGCGCATATTTTTCTTGATTTTCGTAATATTAGTTGAAGTAGTTCTACATTGTGACTAGCATGGGTTGCTTCCTATGAAGCATCATGAAATATTTTCATGTGCCATAGCATGTTAGGGAATATATTTCCTTTTGATGGAAAGGAAGTTTAGTCTAAGAGACAGCGTCGATTTCCTTTTCTCTTTATTTATTTTAGTATTTATAAGTCATTATTTCCTAAATGTATATATTTAAATTATTTGAACATAATACTCTACGGCCGATGATTGAAAAGATACTGAAAAACTCTTCTCATAATTGCAGCAATTATATTTCATTTTTAAACTATTTTAAGTTCTATAAAAACGAGCATGATATTTACCAAATGTAATATTGGTCTCCATAGTCTCTCATGACCAGAAGTTGAAGCAACTTTCATTTGCTTCCGTGTTTTTAGAGAATATCGATAGAAGTTATATATTCTTGATAAGGATGATAAGCTTTCCGATATCTTGTCTCATAATCTTCATAACGATTAAGAGCGTTATTTTGACTTAGTTTTTTGGGGTAGTTTAAGACTTATTTAGACTGAAGATCTTTTCTATCTTTTCTCTGTGGAGTGCACCCTCCATCTATCTGCTAGTCAGATACTGTCGACAAGAGCACCCTTTCTTAAGTACTATTATTAAGTACTATTGAATAAGTATTTAGTCGATTTTATATACACTGCTCACTTACCTTTACTAATCTTTATATTTTGTGTTTGTTTTATGCTATCTATTTGCAGGTGAGCACATTGAATACTTAAAAAAAATCACATCTGACTACAGGCCACGGATTGCCCCAACCGTAGTTGTGAGTAGACCACCAATAATTGTTTTTTATCTGTTCTGTTGTTGTGAACGCTCGCGGCTTCATAAATTTTAATGTAATATTTCCATGTTGTACACTTTGATGGCGCCAAAACGCTTACAACGCCGAAAATTATGCCATAAAAATGCAGAGCACTAATTAGGCCAACAAACATGGCCAACAAGCAGCCAACTAACCGAAGCCGAACCTAGCGCCTACCAGTAGACACTAACAAAAATTCCACTTCAATTTTTTTTGCTGCAAATGTTTCGCTCCGTCTTGCTTGCTCATTTGTCTCTCTCTCTCTCTCCCTCTCTCCCTGTCTCTCTTATTCTTTTTCTTTCTACGCTGGCGATACTTATATTTTCACTCTTTCTTTTCTATTTTCTTTTGATACCCTTACTGAGGCTCCTTTTACATTAGGCAAGACATTATATATAAATATATATATATTATTATTATTATATTATATATATATATATATATATATATATATATAATAATATATATATATATATATATAAATAAATGTTATTCGTATATTTTATTATAATAATATAGGCATTTCTTAAATTTTTTCTGCTCAGCCCGATATAAAAAGTTAGGTTCTTTCCTTATATTGAAAAATTTTTTAAAATATAAATAATCGATCGGAATTCATGAATGTATAACACTTAGTTTGCAAAAACGATCGGGGCTTACAGCAAACACTGTCTGAATATATTCAAATGCAATTCAAGATGCGCTTCAGCTTGGAAGTGTACTCCAGTTTCGTTAATTTTGAAGTTTGTCGGCTCCATATATTTTTTTATGGTTTTTTTTTTTCGACGACCCATCCTTCTCTTGTTGAGCGCCATTTCAGCTGTAAGTGTAATCATCGCACGATGAAAGCCGCTTACAATAATTGCCCCGCGTTGTCCGACATTGCGCCTTGCTGTCGCTGCCTAGCCACCCCTAACCTGCCTCAGGCTGCCACATCCCCGTTCGTTGCCCCATTGTGGCAGCCATTGAGAGCGTCCATTTTTGCTTTGGCACCACGTTTGGGGCTCTGCGAATGTAACCGGATCAGGACTCGACCAGCCGGGTCCATTACAATTTTTTCTCTCTATATTTTTCTGTTACCGCTTTTGGTTAATTCATTTGAAGGCGCAGCACAAAGCGCAACGGTTTTTGTCGATTTCCGAGTCGGAGGGCATAATCGCAATCATAAGTAGGGTGCGGTGTACCAGACAAAAGGAATCCCCCATCCATATGCTGAACGCTCGGCGCCCTAGCGCCCTGGCTGTATGTAAATCCTAGGCGGTCATTAGAGAGTTTCCAAGCGATTAAACCTCGGCGAAAGCATGAAAAGTAGTAGAACAGCCAATAGATAGAACGAAACAGTTATATTCAAGAAAGGCTTATTCAACAGCTTACGGCTTATACAACAAAAAGCTAAATTATCTACCCTTGAGCTTGGCTGAATGCCAGTTAAAGATACTAAAGAAATAACTAAATTCTAACGGAGCTTAAATATACTATATTTCGAGAGACATTGATGTAAAGATATGAAGAATATTAAAATGAAATTGCTGATGAAAAGGAATGCATATATAAAGTCATGTGGCTACAGATGTCTCTAGGAGAGTAGGTACTGTATTGAAGTTGAACTATATTACTAATTACCGTTAAGCTTAGGAGTGTAGCTTTGAAACAACCTTAAATATTGTTGCAGGCAGATGACTGTCACTAGGCCAGAACATTTACATTAATTCGATATCAGCGGATGCTTTTAACTTATTTACATTCGAAATTGCAAGACTCGAGTTTCAAGACGGATTGCGGATAAGCCAAAATATTTGAAACAATTGCGTCTTCTTACTAAATACCGACCGGATAATATTTTCTAAACATAAACAATTATTCAAAAATGTTCGAATCATTGCATGGAACTACGCTGTTCACTCAGTAATGGTTCTTCTGTTTTTCAACTTATCCATCTTTGCCTCATTTGTAGTTTGCGCTTGTCATCCTTTCCTCTTTATTTATAATTAAATTATGTTTGGAAATTTCGTTTTACTACTTTACGTGTCACGCGTTCATCTCTAAGGCCTAACTTGAAGAATTTTCATCATGCTTTCTTGATTAATTTGATTTTGTGTCGCTTTGCTGGCTGCTGAACTGAAACGTTAATAAATAATTTAATTTATGTAAGTATTTTAAGAGGCAGCCACATAAATGTTATTCATGTGCTGCCGCAGAGCAACCACCGAACCGCCCAGCCCCGACCCTTCTCGCCCTCCTCTCTGGACTCACCCTCTCCTCCACATTCTCTGTGGCTGTCGCTTTGTATGAGTTGTTGGTCAGTTGGCGAAGTGAATTCTGGGCAACAGGAATCGTGGACAGCAATATTTATGCTTTTTGCTTTGTTAGACCTGTCAATGTTGTTGTTGTTGTTGTCCCTAGACGAGGGTCGACAGTGCGGATACACATTCGGTTGTCGGTTTTGGGGCTCTCCTACCCCAAAGAGCATATCAAAAACTATGTTAAATTTCCTGGTCGACTAGGAGATGCGCTGCCTGAGCCCTCTACACTGCTGTTACATCTTTCTCAACATGCCGTCGGGCAAGCCCTGTCGCACTGTTTAAACAACTTTTGGTCATTTATGTCACTTCATATTTATTAAGCGGTCTCCGCATAATTGGCAATTCTGCCTCCTGTCTGCCAGCAAGACTGCCTTTGCCACGCCCTCTACCCCATGCCTTGCCAGAAAGTGCAGCGCTTAAAGCCACCGCATCGCCACATGAAACATATTGGTGGTGGTGGTGTCGGTGGCGCCTTTGGCACTTCAGCGGACATCGTGAGGCTGCCAGATTGCAATAAAATTGAAAAGAGCCTGTTAAGTGCCATATAAAATGATTGCACTTTAAAATAGTACTTTTGCCACACCCATGCCCACACCGGCCCTTAACCGCATCATTCCTTGCTGAAGCTGAAACATCTGATTAAATAAATAAACGCATTAGCAACCACTGCAGAGCAGCGAAAATGCGATTAATTGAGTTGCACCCGCTTAATGCTCTGCGAAGTTGTTCTTTGTACTAAGAGATCAACTAATAATACCCTGTAATCAGCTCTAAGTACTATGCTATCAGTAAAGCCATGTTCCATATTCCTTAATCGATATTCATAATAATAATCAATAGAATGACAAAATGTAGTATACAATTGGATCACTTCGATAAGCAATACCCTGTAAATTTGTTAAGATACAAGTTTCCACAACATAACAGAACGGTTTAAAGGTTTAAATGTGTAAATCAACGAAATTCTTTTGATTATTCCTTAATACAATAGTAATCTTTATTAATTGAATTCAATTTATTATATATATATATATATATATATATATATATGTACCTTCGCTGGAGGTTTATTTGCTTGGGTTGGTTTCTGCTATGATGGACACGAATGTTGCATATTACATGGGCACGGCACTTACAAAATATCACGCATGCAACGTCACATATAGCATATGGCAGTATAGATTCAGAGTCAGAAGGAGAGGAGCAGCCGAGGCAGAGGTAAGGGCAGAGGCAAAGACGGATCTAGAGGTAGGGCTAGAGACAGAGGCAGAGACTCATATGTGTTTACCTCCCGCCCCGACCCGCCCCGCCCACCACTGTTATGGCCGCTTGTGGAAGCTGTCTGGTCTGGTTGCACCATTTTTGGCGCTCTTGACTTTGACTTTGGCACATCAAAGCCCATTTGGCAAACGGCAGCTGCAACCAAGCGAAGCACAGAACCAGCTTAAGTACACAGAATTGCGCCCTGTTTTGCGGTTGCCAAGCATTCCTCACTCCATCATTCTACACTTGGTTGGTGTATGGCTCTGGTTGCCTAAAGCACTTTTAACATTTGCATATTTTATTGTGTTTTAATTAACTTAAATTCTACATTGATTTTGTTTGGCCAGCCTGCCAGCAAGCCAGTCAATGCTGAGTGCAGATGGCCCAAGACTTTCACTGCGACCACGCATATCGAACGCATTTGGGGTCTCGGATAATGATGCACCCTACTGTAGCCATGTGTGTCTAAGTTATGTGCTGGCCAAGGCTAGACTAGAAGTTACATTTATTAATATATTATTATAATATATTATAAAATCCTGTATTCTTCAAAGAATAAAACACTCAAATATGCATTGTGCCAAAGTATATGATTTTTTAAGGATATTCAAATAGTGGAGTACTTCATATTTTGTTTATCTGTAGAAGAACTTACTTAAATTGATTGGATTCATCGCTTTCATCAAAACTAGGAAGTTACAGATTATGTGGGCTAAATTAAATATGGGCGTGTTGCAAACAGACATGGAGACAGAAAGTCCTAAATGCACTCGCAAGCTGCTTCTGATAAATAACATATTCACCCTCTGAGGTCACGCCTCCTTCTGCTCTAAATTACTATTGGGTAATGAGTTCCATGTCACTTAATTCCAAGATACACCTTCCCTCGCTATTGCGAGCCTGTCTCTATTAGACTATCAGATCAATCGACACGGTCAATTAAATTCATTGCTCATAAAGAAAGGCTGGCATTGACATATTATGTCTTTAATTTGATAGTCCGTGCACATTAAAATAGTAGTTTACATTTCTTAATTTAATATATTTTTTTTTGTATCCTTTTTTGTGATTCATAAAAAAAATGATATAACAAACCAATTAATGAATTTCTGCTAAAGTTAAATCGAATTGCTGTTGTAGGTCGAATGGTCTGGCAGCATAAGTACGCCGTCCGAAGAGAATTGTCATCAATGGACTGTCGGTCTTTATTTTTATATTTCGTTTTTGTTGAGATTATGATATTGTACTTAGTCAGTGCAATGGAAAGGAAGCTTACATTGAAATATTTGATTCTTAAAAAGTAACTATAGTAGAGAATCAAATTCAATTGGTTCTTATTTCGAATGAATCATACGATGCATTGTTTAGTTAGGGTATTGTCAAGTCGTTCATGGTCCTCTGAGTTGAAAATGTAGCCGGGAATGGTTTGTAATTAAAAGAGTGTTTTTATTATTGCCTTAGCAAAATAAATGCAGGCGATTAAAATCGTTTTACAAACAAATGCGGATTCATGAAAGCGTTGCTAAAAGAGAGCGAAATAGTTAAATGCAATTAGCGATAATTGTTATTGAATAATTTAACGGAAAACAATTTGCATGGCGCCTCATTTTCAGATTAGTTTATCGTTCTGTCATGTTTGATGGCCAAATATTTTGTTAGCATGGCGAAGTTTTTGGCCCAATTTTTGCCCATAGTCTAAAGCTATAAATCTGGATTAAAACTTCATTTGCATATTTGCCGAGTGTCTGGAAAGTGAGAGAGAAAGAGAGAGAGAGTAAAGGTAGAGAGAGCGAGCGGGAAGGAGAGATAGTCAAGGAGATTTTTGTATGTTGAAAAATGAAATGTCATTGCTATGGCCAGGGCTAAAAAGTTGTTAGCCAAGCTAAGATCCCCTGTCAGTTGGCACTTTTTTCACTTGGCCAGCAACGAGTCAACGAGCTTTAGTTAATTTATCAGCAAATTGTTAAATGCAGCTGACTGCAACTTTTCCTTTTTCCTTTTTTTTTTGATTCTGAGCAGATAAACAAACAAACCTCTCTCTCTCTCTGTCTTTCTTTCTCTATCTATCTCTATACCTAACTCTATATCTGCCTGTATCTCTTAAGCTGCTGACATTTTGACAAATTAAATATTGACTGGCTGATTGCTAGTTGGTTTGTTAGCAGTTGGGCAACCTTCTGACGGCAGTCCATCAAATTAACCCCTCTTGAATTGGCCTGATAAATGCATTTTGATGGCTTTGCCATCAACTTTTGTTAACAACAAAGAGCATCTCGCAAATATTTGTCTGAGTTTTTATTGTTTGTTTTTTTCACTTTATTTTTTTTTTTTTCAATTCTGTTTGCCAACCGCCTGTCATAAATTTAACAGCAAGTAAATATTTGATTTGCTTCCATTTGATATGCTCGGCTTTGAATCCGCTGCAGGCTCGAGCATCATCAGTTGATTAAATGCTATTTTTTATTCGTATTTCAGCTTGATACGTTTCAATCGCTTTTCGATTATTTCGAAAGCCATCGACAAAGCAGAGTTGGAGTTGAATGGATGCCTGTGAAGCTCAATTTAATCAAGTTGAAGGCAGTCAATAAGAATTTAAGGAGCTTCGCTGATTTAATACAAATCGAGTCGATGCTAAGCTGGCAAATATAAATATACCTGTCGAGCTTCTTGTTTAATATTAAGAACTACTCAACTCTCTCTTCGCTGTGTTTTCTTTTCTCAGTATGTTGATTCAGATATATTGGTAATATTAGTTTAGTTTTTATAATTAATATATTTTCATTCAGTCATATTGACAGAGTTAAATATACTGAAAGCAAATATTTATAAAAAAAAGTAAGAAAGCTCTAGTCGGGGTGCCGTACTGCGTATTTTAATATTTTCCGTAGTTTGTATTAAATATTAAAAAACAAAAAAATAAAAACAAATAAAAATCGACATAACGACCAAGATTCGAACCCACAATTTCTACGCAAAGCTCATCAACTCTACCAACACCGCCACTACATAATTAAAAAATAGAACAATAAAAAACCTATGGACTAACCGCGCCGCCTCCACCAACGCTGCCAGTACACTGCTAGAAAAAGGGTTGCAAATTTGAGCTTAAGTAACAGCTGATAATTCAAGCACAATTTCGATTCTTCGAACAGAAAAAAATACACGCATTTGAATGAATGTGTGCACACGCATAGGAAAAATGCGTGCGCGTGGCGCTGCTGACATGTGCTTTTGCAAATTGGCCAAACGTTTTGTTTAATAACTTCTAATTTACTTAATAATTTTAATGAAATTTTCAGTATATGATCCACATATTCTCTTGGCTGGGTATAGGTTCAAACGCCTTCACATAATGGTCCTATTTCCCACTGTACTTAAATTTTAAGAATTTGGGGATATTTGAAGCCGGTATCCAAAATCTAACAAAAACCAAAATTATATAAGCTATACATGAAACTACTGACATTTGTAAGGGAATGAGATGAATTCTTCTACTTACTTCTACCTCTGCGAAGGTCTGGGTTACTTCAAGAGATAGCGATCGACATTTCTGTCCTCGCTTTCTTAGATACAAACGCTTCTGTTGTGTACTTTCTAGAGTGGTATGTTGTGTATGTTAGCTTTCGCCTACACTGCATTCCTTTCATTTTTCCGTTATATCGACACATGTACATGCAATACTTTCATTTAAGGCACCTGCCATATCAGTCTTTTGTTTGATGGCTTTGTGAGGACTTTATACACTGCTTCTTCGACCTCCGACTCTACTGACAGTAAGTCGAGATCTCGGATATCTTCTGTCGAAGTGCTTTCCTTAACGGTAGCCTTAAGCTTTTCGATAAGTTATGATTGCAGATTCTGTGCTTCATTTATCAATAAGTAGTGCCCTGGATCGGATTTACATGCCTCTTACATTTGTCTTCTCGTCTTGTTGGATAGTGCTGGCGATGTATCGTAGATCATCCAAGTAGCTGTGGCCCTTTCTAGTTGTTACGGACCGCTTCTTCTTAGGAATTTCATTTCTCTCATCATTCTCGTTTCTTTGACTGCTGCTTGTTGCTCTTTGGGCGCAGAAACAGGTTTCTTTACTTTTTTCTGGGTATTTTTTCACTTGTGACGTTTTGCCATAGATTCGAGTGTCTTTTCCATAATTTCTTGTCACACTCTGATTTTAATGAGCTTAAGGCCTTGCCTTTTTTGTAAAGCGGGTGTTTTCACTGTTTCCGTGGTCTTATTTATTAGCTTCTGCCTCTAACTCATTCCAGGAGATCATGCAGTTTTAAAGAACATCTAGCAGTAATTCCTGGACGGATACACCCCTTTTAAAATCCAGGCTGATCTATTTAGCTTCGCCTTTACAGCCCTTATACTCCCTTATACTCTTGCCTGGGTTAAATTGCCTACGCTGCCTGCGTGTTTGATACAGCAGTTTCAGCCATGGTTGTCCGTGGTGCTTGCTCCGCAATTGTTACTGCCGTTGCTACTGGCTTTCTTTTGAAGCTTTGAGATTTTGCCAAAGCCTAGTGTAGGGTAAGTGAAGCGTGAGCCCTTTCTTCCACAACTTGATTTCTTTTCGTTGTTGGGGTCTTATTTATTTAAAAATGTAATGCTGAAATACTCTTAGCGGTCCTCATGGTTGTCTATGCATACGATGCCACGGGAGGATTTAAGCTGCCTTTTATGGGAGCCAACGTTCAAAGCCTGAATCTTTCACAGATTATGGAGTAGTCTGAGCTTACTTGTACCGCCAAAAATGCAATTAGCGACAAGCTGCGTACGTGCTTGGAACCTATATAGGGTTATATGTACATAAGGGACGGGGGCAGTAACAGCACTGTCACTCTTGTTTCCTGAGCTTCTAGAATGCATCATTTGTGTTTTCGTAGTTCGTGGTCAGTCAAAGTCATAGCTGTACAGAGTGCAATCATTTAAGAGGATAACAAAATAAATATTTAATGTATGTAAATTTGTATAATTTGCTTCTATTTTTAATATTACTACTATAGTTATATATGATTTTATATCAATTTAGAGAATCTGAAGAAAATAGTTTTATAAGCTTCTAACTTAATTTTTGACTTATTAATAAAATAGCTTCAGCAATTAACCCAATTAACTCTTGTCACCTAGTTTCTCCAACACTTCGTAAATTGAGGGACTTCTTGTGTATATCGCATATGATTATAATTTTTGGATCTCGTGTACTGGTATATTAAAGTGCTTGCCGTCAAAGTCCTTGGCAACCTGCGCCTCTCATCAAAACTCACAAATGTGTTCGACTGTGTGTGGGTGTATGGGTGCATGAAAATGAGCATAAAAAAGTTTATGTGCAACTTTCTGATTATTATGCAAATTACAGCGCCGCCAACAGCAGCAGCAGCAGAGTTTGAGAACTAAGCAAAAATGTAAGTGAACCGCAACGGGCATGCACGCCCAACACTTACCCTGTGAGCACTAAGCTAATTCCACGAATTTTGACGAGTAAGAACCTTGTCTCACAAACACTGCAATTAAATAGTGAAGCCATTGAACGTATTTTCATTTACTTTGGTATTTCTTTTACTTTTGTAAGTTGTCATGCAGGTTTGGTCAGCTGGGAAATATCCTTTGGTTTTATCGACTCTGTTTTATGGGCACTTTTTTTAAATTGCAGCAAAATTGCGCCAATGTTTGTTTGCTTGCTACTTATGCGTGCGAGCTTGAAGTGTGCGTGGTTGCCGTGTATACGTCATACGTATATGCGTGTGCGTGTTCGTGTTCGTGTGCATGTGCGTGTGCGTGTGCGTGCGCCACTGCTTCCTCTTCGTCGTTTGCCATTAAGTTGTGCGTTGTTTTGGAAGCAAGTTGACAAAACATTTCATTTGCAGCCGAAAATACGTAATCGCAATCCCAACTTAGTCCCGCTCCTGCTAAAATCCTGCTCTCATTAGTATTGCTGCCAGGAATTCGCCATTTGCATAATTCACAAATACAATTTGGGCAAAGACATTTTTAAAGCTGAATGTCTATCTGACTTTCAGTTCGTCAGTACATATTAAGGTAGACTATTATAATCTCGAGTACTTGGGTATATTTTCTTACTCAAATATTGCCAATACCATAATACAGACATCCATAGTTCAAGTGTCAGATCGAGTGGCAGATTTTTAGTGCTGCTTATAATAGTTAAAGTTAGTAATTGCAATGGCTTTTAATAATTTCTTTAAAATATTCAAATATTTATGTCAAATGCTTCAAAAGCTTCAAGCTTTGATTTTCATCGATATCATTCCATGAAATCAATTTATATCCATAACTTAGCTATGAATTCTCATAAGGCATCTAAACATATTCAAAAGATCCCTTAAATGGAAGCTTTCTATCATTTCTTCTATATCTAAAGTTCAGGCGTTCAGCCCATTTCCTAGGTAATCTCAGATACTATTAAGTAATGTAAGTAATGCTAATTAGTTTAGAATATAACCGGATTGACTGAGTTTATTCGCCTATTTGAGACATCACTATAGTGTCCATGTATTCAAGAGATTTTATTAAACTATTTGATTTGCTTAAATATTTCATACTTAAATGTAAGACTTTCCTCATTTGACTTGCAAATTTGAACTGTTGGTAACATGAGCCGATAGGTCGATATTAATTTCATATTTCTATACTATTTTTCACCTCTGAGGGTCATAAATTGGCGACATCAGCGGGAATAACAACAAAGGCGCACGAGTAATCAGACATCTGACATTTAACATCCGGTTGAAATCGTAAAACGCATTTTCCGTAAGGAAAAGCGCAAAGTTGAGAGCTGCCGGTGTCGAGGAGTTGAGGAGACGAGGAACGACGAGGAAAGTTCTCGACCTGCAATTAAATGCTTATCGAAAACTTCGGACAATGACAAAAGACTGAGACGGCAAAAAGACAGAGGTAGCTAAAGGTAAAGGGAGAGAACGGGGTAGAAGTAGAGGAGCAGGTACAGGTGAAGGTAAATAAAGCGACAATGGCTGCATATAATTGGGGCTATGGCCGCACACTTCCCGACTCGGCCAAGCAAAAAACTTTTGCCAGGGAATAAGTTGAATGCGCTGTTAATGTGGGACGTCGGGCAGACAGTCGCACCCACTCTCAGGTGGTCTGGTGTCCGATTGCCATGGCTCCACGTACAGGTGGCATATGAGAACTAACTGCACAGACAGTTTAAGAATTAATTAGGCTGTCGTCAAAAGGTGTAGCCCGAAAATAAATAGAAAAAATAGATCTGAGTACAAACAGGTGCAAAAAATACGACGCAAACAAATCGAGTCGTTCGCATCAACATTAATTGCTGTTATCGGAGAAAAACGGGAACAAAAAATGTGCCAACCTTAAAGTTGAGTAATGATGCTAATATATAGCGACTGACAATTATAAGTGAGCAAAATAAAAAAGAAAAAGTAAATTTAATGCTCGACCGTGACAGGACTCGAACCTGCAATCTTCGGATCCGAAGTCCGACGCCTTATCCATTAGGCCACACGGTCACATGTATAACGGGTCGCCAGAAGCTCTAAACAAGCTACGCTGCGATGACGCAATGCCTCTGATGAGGCCGGGGCCAATGGCACAAGCATAAACAGCAATGAATAAGCGTGGGGAATAGTAAATGGAGATTGGGGAATAAGGCATAGGAAGTGGAAGTGTGTGCAAAACAAAGCGCTGCGCTAATTAAGCGACGCTCTAATGAACAGATATGCCACAGCCCGGCGACCGGCACACTAAAATAGAGATGAGCAGGTACCTACACTTATGTAGGTGTGTGTCTGTGAATATGTGAACACACACACAGCACTGCTAGAACACAATGGAATAGACACGTCGCATATGCAGGCTCTGTGGACACAATGAAACATAAAAACCTTAAAAAAACCTTGCTGCTCAAATGAGAATGTCAAGGAAATGTGCAAAATGAATTGCAAAGTTGTATGTATGGCAGCCCTCCTCCGCTCTACCTCCGCTTTCTGACTTTTAAGCATTCATTGTGCTTGTTATTGTTGTTGCTACAGCTACAACAACAACGACGACAACAGGAATAGATATAGGAGCCGCAACATTTTTCCTACAAACAAACTTTCGTTATGGTACTTCCGGTTGCCGTCGTTAACTTAAGACAGCGCTAATTAGTAAAAGCTAACAAAGCTTTTGTAGTCGCTATGATAAGAGCTTTTGCTTTCGTTGCGATCATGTCTGCCTGCTCAGTGCTTGTCAAACTAAATGTGCTGAGCTATTTATAGATTAAACGTGGGCTATCGTTGTGTCCACATTTTTCACAAGTTTATTTGTGGAGGCCCATTAGCTCAGCTGGTTAGAGCGTCGTGCTAATAACGCGAAGGTCGCGGGTTCGATCCCCCCATGGGCCAGTTCTTGTTTTTCTATTTTTGTTTATACTTATATTTATATTTCAAATGTAATGTATTATATTGTTGTATATTATATTATATTATATATTGTTAAAATCAAATGTATTATATTGTTGTACACTTAATTGAAGTTTACATTCACTATACTATAAGTACAACAATCTATTGTAGCAATTTATGTATTATGACAGCCCTATTTATCATTCTTAAATATGAATGTATGTATGTACATTGCATACATATTTATTTATGTTAAAATGCCATTTAGCTGAAAATCTCATAACATTTACCATGGACGTATTTCTGCTTTTTGGCGGCATTTTTGCCAAAGTGGGCGGGGCTCGTGTTCGGGTGGCTCAGCAAGCAGACCGACCAATTGACGTTGATAAGTTGCGCAATTATTGCGCTTCGCTAGCAATGCTGCCTCTGCCTCTGCCTCTGTCTCTGTCTCTGACTCTGTCTTTTTCTTCTGCCTCTACCTCTGTCACTGCGCAGTCGGCGCTGACGTCGCATTCGATTTTCCACAATTGAATTCAATTTCGTTCACAATAAAATTCGGTGGCATCGTCATTATTATCTTCATTACCATCATCATCGGGCGCTTGCCAACGACCCATAGTCGCATTTCAAGTGTAAAGGAGAGAGGGCGGCATCTGACTCAATCTTCATCTCGATTCAATTCATTCGATTCATAGCTAACAATTTGCAGGGCGCCAATGCCGCAGCTCAAAACAACATGAGTATATATACTTACATACATACATATATGTATACACGTATGTAGATACATATATATTTTTTATGTTCCCTCCTACTCGAGTTGGATGTAGGTAGGAGGTCAGAGGTCGCCTGTCTCTGCTTTGTAAATGTTTTCATTTTCGAACTTAGTTTTCAAGCCCACTTTTTGGCAGACATTCAAGAATGAAAGCAAATAGGAAAAAACAGACGAAAAACACGATAATGTGCATCAAATGAGCTGTGCGCACATTTCGCAGGCGTCGCATTGGCTATTGAACTATATTAGCCTTGTACATGGCTCCGAATTCAAGTCAGTTAAAGGTGGCCAAAAACTCTTGCTCAATTGTGGCCAGCAAATAGCTATCAGCGACCAGCCCGAGCTAAGTTTCAAGTTGAGTAAAGCATTTTATCAAAAGCTTTGCTAAGCACGCACATACATACATATGCAGACCCAACAACAGCAACAAAAACAACTGAAGCTCTAATAAAAAAGCACATCAAATGAGCCGATGACTGCGCAGATACCCAGTAGTTGCTGCAGCTGCCCATAAAGGGGTATGCACGTCTTGAACATGTTTCAACTAAAATTGAGACATAAGAACATTTTATTAAGCTTTCGAATTCCCGACATGTGTAAGGAAATAGTACTGTTATATGCTATAAAATCCGCTACTATAATATTTAATTAAACATTCGATTTGAATTAAATGAACGAAGCAGTTGAGACGATCATGACCAATATACTCTCTGTATTCAGTTAATGCAATAAATGGTGAATTGTTAATTGTTCATTCAGGAACTGTTCGTTCTATTGAGTTAGTCTAGTCTGTCGTTCCAGTGAACTTGATTGTATAGTCTTAGAATAAATGAATCAAATATTCTCTGCATTAGTTCAAAACATTTTACAAATAGTACTAGAACTCTTAATTCTTGTATTTCTTATTGTTTAATAATATTACTAGAATATCATCAAATATCGTTAAATTTAATCGATTCTTCTTTCACACTTTTAAAGTAATTTTTTTAGTCAAGATCGAAAAAGGGAATGCTCCGGACTTTAAATATCAAGAAACCATTAAATATGTAATAACTAAATGTAATCTTCTTTGTCTGCTGTTTCCGTTGTTTTTTTTTTGGTCTTCTCTGTTTCTTCTACCTTACCTCTTCATCGTTGTCTCTTTATTATTGTCTCTTATATGTTTTATCCTTGTCTCTTCTCAAAAATCTAGCTGCATTTTAGATTTTGCTTTTTACACAAACATTTTTGAAAAATTGTTTATTGTCCTCTCACATAAATTGGACTTGATTCCATATGCACTTCCCTTTATATATAAATATATATGTACAGGGTATGTGTGGTATATAAGGCATCCGACTGGCTACAAAAACACACATCATTCTGGATGGTCGTGCATGTTTCATGTCCACTTAACTTGGAAAAATCCTATTGCTCAGGCGGCGGCGCCCACTTGGCCTTTGTCAACGTTGCCGCAGTGGCGGGTTTTGCAGTTTTTGTTGCTGTTGCCGGCTGAATTACCCCTAAATTATGGTAATTTATTTTGCCCTAAAGAGCGATCCAGCAAGACGACATCCAATGCCCAATTCCCATTCCATTGTTGTTATCGCAATACCAGCCACAGTCGCTGTCCACTGTCCACCGCCCACTAAAATCACTCCGACTGCGACCCCGCGCCTGCCCCCTACAGTCGTCCGCATGTGGTACAACTTTGTCTTGGCTTTTAAAATCTATGCGATTTAGGAACACTTCAGTTATGAAGTGACCCTTCGACTCTCTGCCTAACACTTATGTGCCTCTGTCTCTGCTTTTGTCTCTGTCTGGCTCTGGCGTCCAATTGTCGCCTGCCTTTGACGCCTCGTCAGTGTCTTGATTTAAGAGCGGCAACGAAAAAAAGAAGAAGAAAACTGCATTGCCTTTACACTCGGGTCCGCGTGGGGGCAATTAAAACGCAAAAATTAAAACGACGGAATGCGAATCAAATGCTAACCGACCCTGAGGCTCAGAGGTGGCAAGACAAATGCATTTCCTAACTGGGGTTAACATGTTGTTTTCCTCTCGCGGGGCTCATTAACAACGTGTGCCTCCAACTGCCATACCGTAACGACTCACTGACTCTGCACTCCAGTGACACACACACACACGCTGCACACATGTGGCGCTGGGTGTGTGTGCCGGCTTGAGGGCCATCAAGCAACAAATTAACAAGCCGCAATGCACCACTAAATGCACGTTTCAACTATTTTTTCGGCCGTAATATCTGGGCATCCAAAACAAAAAAAAAAATTCAATTATAAGTGCAATTCTTCGAATATATAAGACTTAATTCATTTAAATTCATGTGTGCACATGTACAGGTTTTCTTTTTATACCCTGATCCCATTAAAAATGGGAAATCAGGGTATAATGGTTTCGTGCAAATGTGTAAAAGGCAGAAGGAGGCGTGGCTGGCCCCATAAAGTACATATATTCTTGATCAGGACGACAAGCCGAGTCGATTGAGCCCTGTCCATCTGTCTGTCCGTCCGTTTGTCCGTCCGTACGTCTGTCCGTTTGGGTAAACGCGTCGATCTCAGCATCTAAAAGAGCTAGAGATCCGAAATTTCTTGTAGGTCCGTGTATAGCACGCACATATCATGTTTGTTTCATATATTCGATAACTATTCGCATTTAATTGTTATCGAATAAAAACTTGATCGAAACGCAGTTAGTGATATCTCGTACGTCTGAAGAGCTAGAGTCTTCACATTTTGTATTTAGTTTTATGTATATTTTATGCATAAAATTATGTATTTAGTTTTATGTATATTTTCTTAAAATTTAAGTTCAGTTGGAAATAGGGTCATTATGTGAAGGCGTTTGCACTTATACCAAGGCAAGAGAATATGTAGATCATAATATGCTGACAATTTCATTAACATCAAATTTGCAAAAGCACATGTCAGCAGCGCCACGGCACGCATTTTTCCTATGCTGCTGCTCAGCTTCAAATTTGTAAGCTTCTGTGCCAACAGTGCAGTGGCGGTGTTGGTAGACGCGGCAGTTGTAAGCAGTTAGTTTTCCTGGGTTCGAGTCCGCTGACGATTTAATATTTTTTATTGGTGTTGGTAGAGTTAATGCACGTTGCGTAGAAATTGTGGGTTCGAATCTTGGTATCGTTATGTCGATTTTTATTTGTTTTATTTTGAATACTCCATACAAACTACGGAATATATTAAAAAACGCAGATAGGACTGGGATCAGGGTATCTCCTAGTGCGGCACCCCGACTAGGGCTTTCTTACTTGCTTTAGTGTGGAGCCGATATTCTAAATATATTATAAAAAGAAAAAATTGTATATGTATAGAAGCAGCTCCATGCAAAAGCCAAAGCCATACGAGATATAATTTAATAAGTGCATTTCTATGTTTTAGTTATCTGTTATTGGAAACAAACTTCATTATTTGAAATCTCTAGTTCTTATAGGTTCTGAGATCGACTCGTTCATTCATACGGACAGACAGCCAGACTCACATGGCTAGATAGGCGTAGCTGCCGGATTAATACTCGTTCATGATCGAGAGATCATATAAATGAATTAGAAAGCGATGTTTTCCGACCTAATAGACAGAAAATAGGTCTGTAAGTGTATAGAAAAGTTATGCATTGATCCAACTACAAAACTAGGTGATTCCGCATATAATAGTATTTTACATCGTATATATAAAAACCAAATAATACTCTTGCATGTTAAAGCTTCTCGGATTTTTCATTCGTTTAATTATATATTTAAAAGTATCGTCTATATAAATAGCTCGAAAAGTTCTAAACAATGTTGAAAATCTTTCTGGTATATGATACAAGTAGGCTTGGAGCATAAATATAAATATCTTGGATATCAGCTAAAACGAAATAAAGTAACAAATTAGCACATACATGAAGAGTAATTGTACATATATGTATTTACTTATAAAGTGAAACTGCTTTGCTATCCTCTCTGTTCCCGAACAAAGTGACCCTTAACCTGCACCCACAAATCTTTGGCAGCTTAAGTTTCATTTAACCGTATCGGGTAATGTATATCGGGTTAATGGGTAACGGGTAGCGGACAAAGGGTATAGGTAGCAGTTACTTTCGAATAGAGCTGCTGCTGCTGCGTTTCTTCCTCTTACGATTCATTTGCGTCCGGCGGTCGTAAAGCAATTATGACCCAATTGGTTCGGCTTTGGCTTGACGTTGTTTAAGGCGGTGGAAGGGGAAGATTGGTAAAGTATACCAAGCCTATTTACCACCCACCCCCTGCCACCTTCACTAAGCCAAAGCTCTGCTGCGTTTCTCATTTATCGCAGTTTGCCTGCTTGTGTGTTTGACCTGATTTGCTTGGCTCATATAAAGTCCTATGTGCACTGAGAGAAATTCAACTCAATTAAAATTTAAGTAATAGCAAACTTAATTTAGATTAATATTATTCGAACTACGATCCTTCATTCTGTAAATATCTTTATTATCTCTCTACATATGTACCCGTTAATGTGCTTTCATTCGTATTACGTTTATTTGATATATGCAATTATTTGTGTGTGTTTTATTTGTTTATTCTGAATGTAGTTTTTCTACATAATGCTATGTTTAAAGAGTATTACACGGTCTGATTGAATTGTGTGTCTCGCTCTGTTCGAAGCCAATTTCATTGTTGTTGTTGCTCATATTCCTGCTATGAATTAATTTCACAAGTATTTTCATTAGGTTGCTGTATTGAATCCCATCCTTATGATTTACATAATCGACTCTCTAATAAGGAGGTTTTATGCATGTTAACAGATGTTTTACATATAATGTATCCTGATTATTAGCGTTAACTCAATATATTAATAGTTTCTTAGAGAGGTTTTTGTTAATCCGTATGTAAATGCATTGATAATTGCTGATCTCCTTATCATATGTTCCATGTTCGCGATATTCCAGCTCTATCAAAATCGGTTTATTATATCAATGAACCCCTCTTTCATTCCAGTAACATAAAGACTTCTAGTCTTTTGTACCCGTTTAACTCATTGGCTCAGTTTTTGCATATGCCTTATAAATGTATTTAGCATTATTTTTGTATTATTATTTAATGAGTTTCTTTTGAAATCGCAATTGCTTTCACTGAACACTCACATTTATTTATGTATGTGTGTGGGTGTAATATATGTACATGTGCCTGTGTGTATGAAAATGGTGCAGTGTTTCTACGGTAAGGCACATGTGGGGCCTTTACTTACTCTTTTACAGGTGGAACACACACACACACATACATATACACACAGACACACATTCTTTGTACATGTTAGGAAATTATCACTTTCAAATGCGATTGCAGCTTGCAATTGGCACAGACAAAACAGACAAGACATAGACAGACACTACACACACAAATGCACACGTATAAATACTCACACACATACACACACAGGTGTGCTCTTACGTGGCAGAAAGGTTTTAATGTGTGCTAAAACTTTGACTCATGCCACATGCTGCAAATGCCTTCAACTTGGCCACTGAACAGTCTTCGTTCTCTCTTTCTCTCTCTCTCTCTCCCTCTCGCTCGCTCTCTCCCACTCTCTCTCTCGTTCTATCTATTCACTGTTTACTGTGCTTAATTCTTGCACGTCTCGCTGTGCGCCATTTTGTTTACAGCATTTGCCATTTGCATTGCATACTTTTGTGCGTTCATTTAATTGCAATGGCAGCGACGCAGACAAACGAATGGAAAATGGCAGCCAAAGGCAAGAACAGAAGCAAAAGTGGAATCAACAGACCCTGTACTGTATTCAGAGTGAGCTCCTTCACTCTGCACAATATCTTCCTCTGTCCTCTGTCCTCTATCCACTTCTCACTCTCACTCTCTGTCTGCCTGCTTGCTTGCTCGCTGTTAGCTTGATATAAATATATATATGAATGCAAATTCCAAACCAAAATTTGTTGCTCTGTGCCTGTTTGTCTTGGCTGTGTGTGTGTGCGTGCATTTCAATTTGTTTGCCTTGGCTGTTGCCTCATTATTATCAGTCTCTCATTTTTGTTGAAATTAAATTTTGCTTTTGATTTGTGTGGCTCCACAATTTGCTGCCAGCCCCTTTAAATAAGTCCTTAATCAGGGACAGGCTGTCAACAGCAGCAGCAGCAGCGGCAGCAGCTCCCGTTACAGCTGCACAAAGTGCTTTCCCGCTGCGCGCGTGGCCTATAAAAGACCGCCAAATGCCAAATGGAGCTGATGCTTATAAATGCAATTCCATTGTGCCTGCGCTAGCTGCTAAGCAGCAGATACTCGTTCACAGTGAGCGTGCGGCGTGCTGATTCTTTAATTGGATATTGATCCCAATGCAATGATTTGCTGCAATATATTTAAACCTTACAGTCAGCTAGCTCTTGTTCTGCGCAAATAGATGGTCTATGGTAGTAATGCCAATCTAGAATCCGAATAACGCTAAGTTATAGAAAAAGAAGATCGATGAGAGTGCCGACTAAGCAGCTTTAAACATGACTCTACAATCTGATATCTCCAGTCATATATATGTAAATATAAAGAACATACAGATATACATTTTTACGCCCAGTATAACATAATTTATCATTTTGAATTTAACGAAACCCATTTTACTTTTACAGAAGTTTCATTTGATTTATCTCAATTTTGCAGGCATAGAGAACAAAAGTATTTGTACAAGTTTTATATGCTATGGCTCAGCTTAGATTTGGGCTTCACTTCGTAATTTTTGTATATATGTGCTATCAGCTTCATTGGTTTGTGGTTCGATTCATGTTTAATTGCAAATTGGAATTGAGATGTCACAAACACCCTTCAAACAGTTCTTTGGCTGGTTCTCTTTCCCTCGTTTTCCCTCCTTCCCCCTCACGCTAATGCTCTCGCTCTCTCTTTCCCTCCCTCTCACTCTCACTCTTTCTCTCTTCTATTCAGCCGTTGTCAGCGCTTTGGCCAACTAATTCTAATGCCAATTGTTATGCGGCTCACTTTCCATTGCTGCGTAGCCTACTTTCAGGCTGTTGTTTGTTGCTGCTGTTGTTGGTGCCTTTGCTCATGTTGCATGTTGCATTCACTTGGCTTTTTTAATGAGCGGTGCCGCTTTTTCCCCTGTCATTGTTTGCAACTTGGCCTTGTGCCTATTGAGACCTACGCACAGTGGTGCGCATGCAGGGAAACTGAGTCTTTAATAATACAAAAATATGATATTATAAAATTATATAAATCAAGTACGAACGTTTCAATCAGGCAGTTGGTAGCGCCCGCAGGAGACTTTCCTATAAAACTGTTGGTAGATAAATAGACGAGGTCAGCAGCAACTTATTTGTTATATTTCAAGTTTCTAACTGTAGAATATGCAGTTTCTCCTATTTGCCGTGCTCCCAGTGGGTGTGAACATATCATTTTTGGCCTATCTTTAGAAGTCTACAGTTACGCGACTAATCCAAAAATGTGGAAATTTCAGTGTATTTTCTACATGTCACTCCCCATATGGGGAGTAATTTATGATTGATTCATCATTCATGATATTTTTTGACGTTTTAGCTCAACGACTTCAGAAGACGTAGACTTCTGCGATTTGCCACGCTCCCTATGAGCTGAGATATAAATTCAAGACCTTTTTTATGCGGGTCTCTAGCATCAATAGGGTTCCAAATATATCAGGATTTGTTTAATTTCTATGTAGTCAGATCAGATTTGCCACACCCCTAGTAGGAGGCATATCCGTCATATCTTTTTGATCTTGGAAAGTCAACGCGATCTTATGTACCAAACTTGAAGACTCTTGCAACTTAACTAATCGCATTTCCGATTTGCCGCACCATTAGTTGGCGTAATATATTTATTTTACTTCGTGAATGGGTATAAAAATATTCAACTAAATACAAAATAAAACGAAGTGAAGTGAACAGCATTATTTGATTTATTGCATTCCAAGTTTTTCAACTACAATTGGATTAGCTCCTTTTAATTAATAGAAAAGATATGAAAGTAATAGAAGTTGTTTCTTTTTGATTCGCTTTGCATATATGGTATTTGGTAACAATGTGATGCCGCACATTTCTTTTCCCACGGCTCGTGCACTCATTAGCAGGTCAAGCCCCGTGGCGTTTCCTTTCATTGTCCGCTGGATCCCCTAGCACCCAATCAGTGCCGAGATGCTCGTAGCCCTTTGCTCTATCGCTTTAAATTTTTACCAGTCATGTTTTGGGACAATTTGTTGGTGCTTCTCCTCCTACAGCTAAAACATCTAGCTCGTTGGCAAAAGCACAAGTGGCGAGCTGCGAGAGTGGTGGGCGCTTCTTTCTATTTCCATTATCATTTCCACGGCCATGTGCTGCCTCGATTCGCATGCCCCACCCTCATCTAGAGGCACGCTTCAGTGGCTCCTTTTGCGGCTAGTTCATTGTGTGCGTGTGTGTCGCTGATAGCGCAAAACTGCCAGATGATTATCGCAGGGCCGAACGTTTTTTGTCAACTTTATAAACGAGCTTGCAGCACGCAGCATGCAGCATGGGGCATGAGTCACGTTCGTACACTCACTCACACACACACACTCAGACACAAGGCTTAACCCTTGCCAAGAGCCTGCTCAGCCAACTGGTCATTGGGGGACTGTGTGTCTGCGTGTGTGTGCATTTTGCCTCATTTTGTTTGACTTGTGCTTTTCTTAACAGCTGCCCCATGCCCTGCGGGGTGCTCAGGGTCTGCTGGCTCGGTTGCTGTTAATTGGCTGCCACAATTTGACTTTTTGCGCCTATCAGCACACAAAATCAAAGGCAAAGGCAAAGGCAACAGCAACGGCAAAGGCAAACGCAAACGCAAGGGTAGAGGCAAAGGCAAAGTAAAAGGCAGCAGACAAGAGTCTTTGTCTCGCCCCACCGCACTCTTGATGAACATCATCATTGGCACACCCACTGCACGCCCCAAGTTTGTGTGGTGCGTGACTATCGAGCTGTGGCACAGTTTTGCATACAAAATTGAAAATGTTTACTTATTGTTTGTCTAGCCATGAGCAGGCATTGACAGACACACCCACTTCACCGTCACGCCCACATTTTTGGACAATTTTGTAAGTTTTCGTTTTATTTTGTGTCTTCAAAGTCTTCAAAAGTTGAGCCTTCTTGATTGCCGAAGCTATCGAAGCTGTCCGCCGTCCACTGAGAGCTGACTTCTCCTTTAGTCTCTCCATCTCGTTTCTCTTTCACTCTTAATTTTGATTTAGCTGCGCTTCCTTTGGCAGCCACCATACGTTGCACTGCTTTCCATGTGCGGCCCCTTAACGCTTTAATGCACCCATTCAACGTTCATCCAGCACATGGGAGTGCCTCCAGCAGCAACAACACTAACTCCTGTAATTTCCGAGCACTGGTCCCATTCAGCGACAAATTTTCAGTGGGCCCCGCCCACGTTGCGCAGTTGTTGCCTCTGTAGTTTAGTATAATTTTAATAACTTTTAGAGCCTTCAAAGTTAACAAACTCTCTTTACACACACACACACAGAGACCAATAAAAAAAATGGCAAAAAAGTCAAGAAGCTTCATTTTTATTATTCTTATTTTTTCTTTTTTTGTTTGGCTTCATTTTTCGCTTTTTGCACTTCACAACGTATTACAGAGGCTGTGTGTGCGTGTGCGTGTGTGGGTGGGTGGTACTATAAACTTATCATAACACTAGCTAGCCGCTATTCAAGCCACAAATTTTGATATGTTGTGCAGTGGAGGTTGCTCCGCAAACTTAAAACAGAAAAAAGCGCGAAAGAAAACCCGACCCTTGCTGCCGAAGATTAAATACTCTATTCTCGCAGTGGGGATCACAAATGCCACTAAATAAAAATGCAATTCTCTAAAAATTGTAACGGTTGTTGGGTATTGTTTCTATATAATATTGTTTGAGTATATAGTATGTAGTATAGTATGTGTATAGCAACTTTTTAAAAATGTAAAATAAAACTGATTAACAGAACAGAGAGATGACAGGGGTGACCTTATAATAATACCCCATGAAGACCCTATGATAACTCGCTTATCTTGATCGACCTGAATGAAGATTAGATATTTTGATATATTTGAATAAGAGCAATATCAAATTCCCTGCATATTACATATTCGCAATAAGAGTGTTGACACTCAATATTTGCAAGTTGGCTTATATATGTAATATATGATATATCTGATTATAAGCAAATCAGCAAAATATTATTTAAAATAATTTAAAAACTTTATATAAATGTCGCTTGAGCTAAAACAACAAAATCTGCAGATAAGGTCAACGTTGACTGCAATTGTAAATTTGTACAAAAAAATTGATATTAGGTTGATTGTGTGTGCCAAAAACTTGATAGAAAATTTCAACAAAAGATATTTTTGACTCGAAAAGTTGTGATTTCTGTTGTATAAAATCTCATTTGGCTCCATTGTGCGTCGTATTATTAAATCACTAGTGCTGCAGGTGTGCAATCTATATGTATGTGTGTGCGATATGTGTGTGCATAGGATGCAATGTGTGTGAAGCCGTAAACCTTAATAAGAGACAAAAAGCCAAGTGGACTATATGCCATACGGAGATACCCTATAAAGTGAATTTTAATTTGAAGAGAAGTCAAGTCAATTTACTGTTGGCAGCTTTGAGGTACCCCTTAATGATTATGTTTGTACAACAATCTATACTACAACTAAAACTAGTCACTTTTAACTAGCACCTTAATGTGATTTAGACTTAATTTAGCATGGATGGGAAATGCGCTACCCAATTCGTTGCTGTTTATAGGGTGTGTCAAGTGACGCAGCACACACGTTGCACACACATAACAACTTTCCGTCACTGGCAGCCGGCTGGCGGAACAAAATGAAATGAAACGAATGGCAGGTAACAATATCAAGCGACACGACATGACTCCACGTGAGCGGGCTGGGGCAGCGAGACGAGGGGCGAAAGCAGCCGCGTTGACATTTTCTCAACTTAATTAATTTTCAGCTACCCCAACTAATACACACACACACATACGTAATGTGCACACACTGGAGGGTCTGCTGGCATTTTGTTTAGATTTTGCTTTACACTCGGCGCTTGATTAAATTTGAAAGTCAACGCCGACGCGAACATCTCTGCGTTTGTGAGCTCCAGCATAAATATTTCAATTTCAATTAAAATTAAAATTTTTGCTAAGAGAAATTAGTTTTTATATTTCTTCACGAACTCAAATTAGTATATTGGTTTTGTGCACTGACCTTCTCGATATTCTTCCGTCCGTCCGCTGGAACGCTGACCATTTCATCGTTATTTAAGCATATAGTGCATATATCTACGCCCATAAGAAAAGAATTGCTCTCGCAGATCAATATTTATCAATATTTATATAAATTTTAAAATATATTTTTGAAAGTTTTGCAGCTGACAGCGCTTAGACCGTGAAGCACCCGACTACCACATATTTATTCACTTTTTTTTGCTTATTTGTCAAATGTTTGTCAGCTAGACAAACACGAGACATCACAACACGAAAAACACAAGCCACAAAATGTCGAGACACAATGCGAAATATTCATATGTGGCCGTGTAGGAAATTTTTGCAGATGTGAATGCAGAAATAGATAATATAATATAAAGCTTGATAAATAGGCAAATTCAGTGAATACCCTACATATTCCGACAGAAGAGAAGTTTAAACACGGAAGAACGCTCTAGTAGCGGTGCCCGACTAGGAGATACCTTGATCCTAGTCCTGGTATAATGGTTTTGTGCAAATGTATGTAACAGGCAGAAGTAAGTTATGTATATTCTTGATCAGGACGACAGGCCGAGTCGATTGAGCGCTGTGCGTCTGTAAGAGCTATAAGACCTAGAGACTTGAAATTTTTTTTTGTAGGTCCGTGTATAGCCTGCGCAAATCAAGTTTGTTTCGAATATTCGATAACTATTTCCGTTTTATTGATATCGAATAAAAATATGATCGAAGTTTAGTTATTAAATTATATCTCGTACGGCTTAAGAGATAGAGCCTCCCAATTTTGTATTACTTTTATTTATATTTTATTCAATTTATGCACCACCACTGCACTGCTTGTGCAAGAAGCTGCAAATCTCCACTTAAGTAGTAACTGACAATTCAAGCAATTGAAATGTTGCTTCTTTGAATGAATAGAATAGGAAAAATGCGTGCGCGTGGCGCTTTGTTTAATAACTTTTGTTTTACGTAATGGATTTTACTGAAATTTTCAGCATATGATCTACATATTCTATTGGAGTTTAGTAAAATAGCAAACTCACATATAGACCCTAATTCCAACTGCAAATCAAAATGTTAGATAATATACATAGAACTAAATACAAAATTTGGAGGTTCTATCTTTAGTCGTACTCGATATAATTTATTAACTGCATTTAGATCATGTTTTTAATCGATAACAATAAAACGGGAAGAGTTATCGAATATTTGACAAACTTGATATGCGCTTGCGTATAGCAAAAAAAATTTAAGTCTCTAGCTCTTATTTCTCATTTTCAATGAGATCATGGTATAATGAGAAATTCAATATATTCTGATTAAGACGCACTAGGTGCATGACAGTTCGAATATAATTGTATCTTCCGAGTTTAGCATCAAGAATTGCTATTAGATCCAATACAGGCAAATATGTAATGTTTAATGTTACTAAGGATTAGCCTAAAACAATATGTTGACGCTCTCTAGTGGCGTGGCAAATAATTAGAAATTATATATTATTCAATCTTACAGCTAGAAACTCAAAATATAACGATTAAGTTGCTGTTGAGCTCCTCTATTGATTTGTATATTGACTTGGAGCTAACGTTTAGACGCTTAGACTGCGAATGAATGTTCTGCAGCCGTCAGCGCTCGACTGCAGCGTTCTTACTTGTTTGTAGTGTTTTGACGATTATGAATTGGACTTGATTAATTGTTAAAGTTAAGATCGAAGGGCTTCAGTTAAGAACACTCGAGGCTTAACTTGCTGAAGAATTATTTTGTGTAGTTGTTGTTGCTTCAATTTTCTTGAGAGTTTCGGTCGATTTATTCCCGGAAAAAGCCGCAGTTTGCTGGCTGCACTTCAAATTTTCGGAATGAGTGGATAAACTAACACTCGGCGTGGAGGCGTGGTACGCCTACATCTATGCCGGTCTGGTGTGAAAAAGACAATTCGCTATGCAATGGATGTTGGCTTAGCCACTTTCTTGTTTTACTCATAACCCACACATTACACACTAGACATTTGCAGACGCGCATACACAAAAGGCTAAAATTGTCGGTAGTTTTGTTATTATTTGCCGTAGATATTAGCTGTTACAGCTTAAGTGCACGAGGGTTACCGAAGGAGTTGTGGGAGAAAGAAATTACTAGACTAGGTCAGAAGTTTCTTTAGATTTGTTTGCCGTATTGCGAACAGAAAGTCAAGCCACTTAAGCCAATACAGGAATCCAATTTTTCTCAAACTATGATTTCCATATATATAGACATGTTTTGAGTTCGAACCTGACCATATAGGAATGAAATGAAATGCATCTTTGACTCGTGAATGCTTAGACTAACTGCTTGGATAACCCTAGTGCAGTGGCAGCTGCGTATGCTTCGCCCTAGCGCGCATTGACGCATCGTCGCGTCTTCTTTTTCCCCGCATCCCCTACCGCTTCGCCTCGCTAACTGGCAGCTCGCGGCGCCTGCTTCTGCAGGACGCAAGCCATAAAGTTCTTTCGTTCGTTTTGGCGCATTTTCTTCTGCTTGGCATAATAAAGTTTGGCTCAGTGCGAAGCGAATTTTCTTTTTCTTTAGCGCTTCCAGCTACAAAATAATAGCACTCAGAGGGTCGACAGGGCATCCGAGGGTATGAAGGGTTGTCAGGCAGCCAGCGCAACGCTTGTTTCGTAATCATTTCATTCCTTAGTCAAAGCGGCAAGCAAGCGGAAGTTATTATTTGCCATGCAACTAACTAAAAAGCAGAAATTACAAAGTGCGCCCAGACAGAAATTAAAGAAAAACGACAACAAAGCGACAGACAGTGCGAGAGCTAGAGAAAGAGGAACGAAGAGGGAATAAAACAAATTTTCTATGTCTAACAAACGGCCAAAGTTTAAATTGCAGTCGAACCAGGTCCAGACCAATGTAGCTACATCACTCATACGCTTCACTAGCAGCTGGTGGCAACTGGTTAGCGTCACGCATACTTATCGCGTAAGCAGCTTCAGGCGTAAGTCTGATTTCATAAGCTTCCACTCTTATTATAAACCTGCATTACGTATACGCCCCGTCGATAGTCGATTGTGACCTGAAACTAATTGCCCTTGCAATTCACTTCTTAGGAGCCTTCATTAAACATACGCCCAGCCTATTGCGGTTTTTCTTACTTCTGCAGTTCCCTGCTTGATAGCCAGTACGCATACACCGCGTTACTAATTGCTTATAAATTCTTAAGATGTCGCGCTTAATAGAAAATCCATAAATAGCCAGCACGAGGCGGCGACGTAACACTCGAGCAGACAACGAACCCAATGAGGCAAAGTACTTTTGCATCTCCTGCTTCCCCCGTTAGCTGTTGCTACTGCTGTTGCTGCTTTCCAAGCTCGTCGTCATATCGAAAATCAAAGCACTATTGAACTTTGCTGTTGGGTTCTTTGCTGGCAGCTAACAAGTTGCAGTGGCGTTTGTTGCATGTTGCTGTTGCCACTGCTGCTGCTGCTGCTGCTGCTGTTGCTGTTGTAATCCACTTAAAGTCTTTGCTAGTGTGTAGCCCTATCGGTATGCTGGCTGCTTTGTATCCAGTGGCAGCAGCTGCCAAGCGATTTGCATAATGTCATATAGAAAAGTAGAAAGAGAGGGAGGGAGAGAGCGAGAGTGAGACAGCTGGTGGCATAGCTCAGCTGCAGTTTAGCTGTGCTCAATTGCGAACTGGGAACAATGGACCCCGGCCTTGTCTCCGTTTGACTTCAGAGCCTCGAGTCGAATAAGCTTCCACTGCTGGACCTCACTGAGCCCTGCAGCTTATTTATAAATATTTTATGGCATTTTATTTAGTAATAGAGTCTTTATGAAGTTAGCCGAGGGTTCGACACACTGTCCACTGCTTAAACTTTTGAGCATAAATCATGCAACATTTTGGGTTTTGCAGTTTGGTTACAAAAACCCAATTAAAGTGCTCGGCACCCATAAATCCATAAATATTTTTAAGCTGCATCACATTTAAGGCACAGCATTTAAAAGCTGCAACGGGAACTGCAAACCGGAAACCGGGAATCGGTTACTGGGTACTGTCCGCAGTTACCGCAGAATCGGTGTTTTTCTAGCTCTCTCTCTCTTTCCCTCTCCCTCACCTCCTCTCCTATCTCTCTCACTCTCTCTTTCGCTCTCTTATGATACACATTAAACCACTATTCCACTCTCTTTCATACAAGTGTCAATATGCACTTTCCTTCAATACCCTTTCTAAAGTTTGGACAAAATGTTTCCATCAGCTGCAAATGGAAACTAAATATTAAGAGATTTTCTTCAATTTTAAATCCTTGATTTCATTCTGTGGTTGAATCAACAAATTTTCACTGTAATAAAAAAACTTTTCGGCTCTGGCTATATAAATACTTCTTGATAACTGCATTAGCTTTATAAATAATAAGAGTACTGTGGCCAACCCTGCGCGACTAGATGATACCCTGACCTTTTGGCTAAGAAACGAATATTCCAATCATTCTATGCTTCTTTTATACATATCTATTTTTTAAGCAACACATGCACACATAAGCCGTCGCTTTACTTACTGCGGACAGTTTACGGAGTGACTGCGCTTTGCGTGGATTATTTGCTGAATAACTTTTCTTTTAGATTGGCTTGCTTAACCAAATTTGCCACGTACGACAATAACATTAATATGTATTTATTTGCCAAAGTAATCAAAGTCTCCAGTTTTTGAAATAGCTGCGGTATAAATCTGGGGAGGAAGATATTAAATATCCAAAATATACAAAATCTACGTATTTATTACAAAAACCCTTCCTAGTAACTCGAATGTTTTAAGTTATGCTTAAAAAACAGCGAAAACTATAGATTATGATCGATAATAAGTTAGAACTAAAATTATATTGTGTATAAAGAAATATTTGTTCAAAATTTCAAGCCGCTAGATTTTTTAGTTTATGGACGGGTGGACGGACGGACATGGTTAGATGTAGCTCCAAGTAATTTTAATACGATTCTGGCTTTTATTTTGGATACTGGCTCAAATTTTACGGAATTCGCAGTTGCAAATATAGCCAATCTATGAAAGAGCTTGCATTTTTACTAAGCTAACAAATATTACTATATAATATGTAGAACATACGCTGAAAACGTAATCCCTTAAGAAACACAGCAATTATTGAACTAATCGTTCTGCCGATTGGCGAAAGTACGTGCAAGCAGCGTCAAGAGTAGGCGTTTTTCCTTTACACATCCTTTATTCTATGCATATGTCTATTTGAAGAATCGCAATTGCGATTGAATTGTACATAAATTGTCAGCCACTCCTTTAATGTAGATCTGTCATTCCATTTTCGGATGGTAAAGTGACTGAGTTGGTAGGGGTGATGTTCGACGCAGAGGATTTGTTGGCTCGAGTCCCGGAACCCTTCTTCGTTTCTTGGTTTTGTTGACTCTCATGCTATTCGATTGTAAAATTGCACGCTTGAGAATTTTTATAAGTTTATGATAGACAGTAGCCAACTAGAGCTTTTTTACTCGTTACGAAAAGAGTGTTTGCAATGCTCTCACATTGATTCCGTTGCATGCAACAGCAGCCAACATTTTGCGGTCGTTTGGTCAAAACTATGTATTTAGTTATTAGAGCGGCACGCGTACAAGTATTTAATAATATTTAATATATCATTTATTTACAATAGATTCCATTTAGCTGTCAGTCAGTGAAATTGTGGCTGCTGTGGCTTAAATCACTTGACAGGCAATCAAAGTAAATGAACGTTTCGAGAGAGAAAGAAATGGAGAGAGAGAGAGAGAGAGAGAGAGAGAGAGAGAGAAGATAGAGATAGAGATAGAGAGAGAGAGAGAGAGAGAAGAGAGAGGGAGAGAAGTATCGCGATAGATAGGACGAATATCTATCTCGATATCTTCGATTCGCTCGAGTCTCTCTCATCTTACGCGATCTCAGCTCTGCTCTTCGCTCGCTCGCGCGAGAGTGAGAGAGAGCGGAAGCACTATTAATATGTACGCATTTCTGAAACTGTCTTCAGGGACAGCTTATACAATTTCTCATCGCATATTGAACAGCTGACGCTTTGTGATGGGCTGCCATTGAAAAGAGTCCACGATGCACCAGTTGCCAAAGTGTCCAACACACTTTTCATCATCAGCCTGTCATAATCATCTTTGCGCCCAGCAAGACTTCTCATAAGTTTTAGAAGCAGTTCTAACTCCACTCCACGGCCAACGCCAACTGCAACTTAATTAAAGAGATCCATCATTGTGCGGCAAAAGGCTAAGCTGTTGGAGAGAGATAGAAAGAAAGAGAGAGAAAGGAAGAGGAGGAGTCGCCAGCAGCTGACTGGGAAACAGCAGGGGAAGAGGGAAACACGGAGACAGGTGCCATGCCCACATCCTGAATGCATGTGCTGGCGCTCCCACGCATAATGCTTTGGGGCCATTGTTGCCGCTTCATCTGCCAAAATGGGAGCCAATTCATCATTCAATTGTTTGCCACTCCCATCTGGCCTTACCCTTAAAGTCCTTTGTACACTGTCCCTGTCGTGCCTTGCTGCGTCTTAGTAGTTTCCCGTTACGCTTTGGAACACCAGCCTAGTCGCAGATCCGCATAAATCTCATTGAAAATGATTTAGGGCTCCGGTCCGTAAGTTTCTACGTGGACTATAAATAAAACCATTGAATTCAATCTTATCTGAAATGAGTATTAACTTCTTGAAACTTTTTAAAACTCCTGTGTAACGCGTCGAAAGCGATCGCTTCCGTTAGTTTTAGATTGCTCTAAGGAGATTTATGAAATGATAATTTGAATAAAGCTTAATTGCTAAGCAGAATGCCATTATATTATAACCGCTGTTGCCTTTTACTTCAAATACTATGAATAGCGAATAAGTCCCTCGACGTGTAATCGATGCAGAAGGAGGAGAGTTAGCTCTAGCGCAATTTGTGAAGCTCAAAGAAAGTTGCTGATCAAATTATTTGCTCTCACCATAATCGGGCATCTGTATTATTATTAATATAGAACGCTCTCTTTCTCTCTCATCATTCATTTACCCTCTAGCATTTTAATAGTCAATTTTATTTGACTAGTTCGTATATTTCGCATAGCTGCTAGATAAGGAATTTTATTTGATTGTGACAGTAGCGTTTTGTGATTTAATTGCTTGTTGGAAATTCATTTATTGAATGTACTGACTTTGAGTTTTGTTCAGTTCAACCAACTGAAGTTTCAATTATGGCTTCTCTTTTACTAACTGTTTCGTTTGCTCTTTGTTTTGGGATTTGGAGCTGTCTTTTGTCATACACACTCTCTCACACACACACACACAGTGACATACAATGATACTCCGTACCCTCTCCCTGTTGCCCCTCCGCTGCCCTGCACAGTCAAGTTTTTAATTAACTGCCTTACAAAGATTTTGCTTTTCGGAATTTTTTTGGCATTTTATTTCTTTTTTTGTAGTCAGCTAAATTGTGTGCCCGAGGCACTTGCCACGAATTGAAATTCCCATGTTTGTAGCCAGGAATTTAATATGCCAGAATTGGAGGGTCATATTCGGGGCATGCTCCATCAGCCCCAGCTCGATACACACTGGCGACATTTGCTAATTAAACGCTTTAAGCACATGGCGTTTGCCAATACCCTGTAAAAAAGTGTCAGCCCCCACTCACCCTGTCGGTAATGACAAATGGTTGTCAGTTCGCGAGCAGCCGCCAGCACCATTGCAGCTGCGCCAGTTGCCATTCTGAAATTGGAGGCGCAGCTCCGTTCACCTACCCTCAATCTGCCTAACCCCCAAGTTAGCGAGGAAAATTCTGAAATATAACTAGAAAATTAAATCGTGCTACGTCAGGACAAACGAAAGCCAAACTTTATTTTTTGTCCACCTACATGGGTGGCTGCCGAGAAGTGGAGGAGGTATGTTGCAAGTTATAAATGAAGTTGGCAGCTGCGTGCAACATTCGCGGGGAGAGCGCAGGGCTTCGCTTTTCGCTGTGCAATTAACTGTAAAAATGCTGTCACAATATTTAAAACTTTTAATTGTTGCTCAATTGCAACAACAGCAACAACTGCCACATTGTGGCACCACTTGGCGCTGCGCAACATTTGCGCTTTAATCAGCAAACTTTAAGGTCAAACGTTTAGCCGTTTGCTCGTTTACCCCTTAGCACTTCTGCCCATCGACTGTCCGTCCACATTCGGATTCGGGCTCCCATTGTCATCAGCGGCTTTCGTCTCGTCTCGCTTCGCGTTTCGATTTCGTTTCTTTTTGGGTCTTCCTTTCATTTTGCAAAAAATAATTTAACATGAATATATCGCATTTCATGGAGTCATACATCACACAGAGGCAGACAACATGCGGCTGCCGCTGTGAGCGTCAGGGCGTGCCTCCTTTGGGGAACGAGCAACGGGCAGCAAGAGTGGCGAAGGAAGCCCGTGGAAGCACGGGGAACACGGCAAGTGACAGGCACTAACATAAACCACAATAATATCCAAAGTCATGAAGGAAGTAACCAAGTGTGAATTCAGTTTATGACTCGCGAAAAGGAACGCGCGGCGTCCCGCGTTTGATGTGCACTCTGCGCCATTTAGAAGCAGCCTATGCGCACTTTTACAATTCGACTCACAGCTCATGGAATGTGAATGATAAGCTTCGATTCACTTAAAGTAGATGATTCTCAGAAACATTTGCACATTTGCACATTTGCTTAACTAACTGTATCAAAGTCTATTGGTAAGTCAAATAACTCGTGCATACGGTCAACTTATTAGCTAATACAGAACACTGATAGTTTCTATAGAAATCCTTATCTCCTTCCGAGATGAGTCTTTGGTCAAATCAATGAGCTCATGTCCTATGTGACTGCAATGCACATGCATTGAGTAAAAATAATATTTAACAGCTATATGTAGGGTGTATAGTTAATTCACCTAACTTTTCCATATCTGTCGACAAATGCTAAAGCAGGAAACTCTATAAACTTCCATAGCAAAGTCAGCCGACTATTTTATTCAAAAATGACTTAACCGAAATCTTGATCGATCATACAAACTTACTTTCATTTGAGCTATTCAGATCGATTACGTTACATCGATTAAATGATTCTAGATAAATCGAACCGTTGATGTCGGCAACTGAGCGAGTAAATAGTATACATCGGGTGCAGCATCGATTCCAGTTTGTTTTTTCGATTAAATGTATCCCTGAGCACTTGAAGAGCGCGTGCTTACTTAACAATTTAAGTCTTTTAAATTTATCAGGGCATAAACCATGCCTGATCACAGTTTGAGCGCTCTCTGTCTCTCCTTTTCCTCTTCTTTCTTTTCGTGATAGCTCATTACCTGCTTCTTGCTGGCTGGTTTGCTGTGCTGTGTCTTGTGCCTTTCTTTCTGTGTTTTGTGTGTGCCTGTTTTTTTATGTTGTGTGTCGTTCTATGTTCTGGTTGCCCTTGCAGTTATTTTAGTTGAAGCTTCCGTTTCTCGGACAGTTTACTTTGCTTCTTTTTATGCCCTGGCCCATTGAAAATGGGTATTCGGGGTATAATGTTTTTATGAAAATGTATGTTTGTATGACAGAAGGAGATGTGGCAGACTCCATTAAGTATATATATTCTTGATCAGGATGACGAGCTGTCTTCTGTCTGCTCGTCCGTGTGACCGCAGCAATCTTGTACACGGATAACTCATCCCATTTCTTTATCGATAAAAATCGATAATTTGACTTTGTTCTTCAAGTGTAGCTCGAATACCACAAACGATGGAAACATATAATTTACTGTTTTTGTTCCTGAATTCACTATAGCTGTAATCTTCCCCTTCAAATACTGTAGATTTGTTATTTAAGAGGTAAGTTCCTTTTGTACAGCTAATACTGCCGGAGGATCGCAGGAATCAGGGTATTTCCTAGTCGATCAGTCGCGACTTCTTGTTTTACTTGTGATTCTTTGACTGAACACCCACACACACAGTCGCACACAGTGTGTTGAAACAAAACATTTACGACGTCATCGTTTCACAATGTTCGTCCAGTTTTGTGTTGTATTTTAAAATAAAAATTTGCTGCTTTTGTTGCGCTTGCGCTGCCACCGCGCTACAGAGCGAGAGAGTTTGGGATAAAGTAAGCAAAAACTTGTGTCATTTATCATGCATTTCCACTTTTGGCTTCCGTCGTGTCGTCCGTCCAGGACGTAGCCCAGCACAGACGAAAGCGGATGGATAATGGGGCGTTGAGGGGGTGCAACAGAGCCGGGAGCCAGGGGCAAAAACTTGATCAGAGCCAGCTCAAATGATGTGTGTGCGCTGCTCTTGCCGCATGCCATAAAAAAGAGAGGAAAACAAAGAACCGAAACACATACAAAACACATTTCAGTGTCAGTTGGACTTCTCTTTGCGAATTAATTTTTTATTTTTTGGTCTGTCCAATGCCTCCATTTCATTTCATTTCATTCCATTCCATTCCAGTTGCAATTGAGGTCTTTGGCGCCAGTCATGGTTGTGACTCTGCAGGCCCAGACTGAAATTCTACAGGACAAATGAAGCGCGCATTTTCATTTAGCCACCAATGCGCTTCTCATTTTCATTTTCTGCACATTTCCCCATTTGTCCCACGCCTCTTTTGCTATATACCAAAAACAATTGGCCAAAATCGAAGAGGAAACTCTCAAAACTATGCTGCACAATGCATTTGTTCTTGAAAAAGGGCAAAATATTAACATTTCGTCTATTTGAGTTAGCTCAGAAATTTTAATGAATTTGCTCTTGTCAGCCGGACACATTGTGACTTGTTAAATATTTGATCATCCATCATGAATTTGCGAAACACAAAATTTTCATAAATTAAAGTTTAGTGTATAAAATGAAATTAGATTTTAAAGGGAATTGCATTAAAATTCAAAATTCAGGCGTGGGCACGCCATAAGAACTGTGTGACTAAGGCGCAGTTGTATAATTTTAGAGAGCGGTGAGCGTGGAAGTTTGGGATCACATTTGAGTTGGCAAGGATTTCCGGTGTTGCTCTTATTTTCGGCTAAGCGTTGAATTCTCTTCAAATTAACTTGAGCTTGGACAATTTGAAGATTTGAATGGCAATTAGAAAAGTTAAGTTAAGTTTTACAAAAATCTGGAGACTTTTTCAGTTGCATCTGAGTCAAACAGTATTTGTACATACTGATTATTTGTGGCAAGATGGGCGTGGTCCATTGACTAGGCTGCTGTGGAGAGTTGTCGTCTTGCGACAGTTTTGGCAGTTAAAAGAACAAATGTGGCTGTTAGCGCAGTTGCCACATTTACCGGAATCAGAGGCAGGCGGCAGTCGTATGTGGGCGTGGCATGTGTATGCGGCAAGTCGAGTAGTGCTAAGAGCAGTAGGGGAGTCAAGGGTGGGCTGCGTCATACAAATGCGACGCCACTGTGTCTGCACGTCTGCACGTTGCGTTGTGACGCAAATAACCGCAATGAACTTGAGCCCAGCTGTCAATTTGATATATAAACTTGGCTTGCCTATAGGTTTAGCTGCCACCTACACACATGAGTTCTCATTCTGCTCCCTCTTTTGTTTTTTTTTTTTTTTAATTCAAAAGTTGTTTTTGAATTGTGCCAACAACAATTACTTTCCTCTCTCTTTGCAGCAACATAAACACAGACCAGCAATTGAAGGACATCCCGGCATCTGATAGAAGTCAGACAAGCACATACAGTTATATCGAAGATGGGCATGGCACGCCTTACCCTAATGCTGTTGGTGACAGCGATGCTGCAGCTGAACTATGTGGACGCCTATTCCAGTACGTATACGTAATATAGAGCTGCATATTTTTGTATTATG
Source organism: Drosophila hydei (assembly GCF_003285905.1). Classification (NCBI taxonomy): domain Eukaryota; kingdom Metazoa; phylum Arthropoda; class Insecta; order Diptera; family Drosophilidae; genus Drosophila; species Drosophila hydei. The sequence continues at coordinate 738,080 of NW_022045721.1, read as the reverse complement.
TTGTCTGCGTTGTTCTTTGTGTCATTGTTACCTCATACTACTCCTCCCGCTCTTCTTCCCACTCCTTTCCCCTGCTCCTACTTGGAGGTTTCGGTCAGTAGCTAAGCTGCGGGCTGAACCTTGGTCTCTTCCTTTCTCTGTCTGTCTATCTCTACCTCTCTTTCTTTCTGTGTGTCTATCTCTCTGTCTCTTTCTCTTTATTTCTTTTGCTCTCTCCCGTATAAATGTCTACGTAATGTACAAATTATCACGCATACATCGTCATCATCACCTTCATTGTTACCATGATCAACATTGTAAACAACGAAATACATAACTTACGCGTCCACGTCTTATATTATAATTTATATTATTTTGAATATCCCCCAACTCGATACCCGAAACACACAACAATTATTCCCCAATATCAACACCAATTTGTCCCCGACTCCAACTTCGATTCCGGATCCGTCTCCGTCTTCGTCTGTGTCCATGCTTGTGTCTTCGGTTCTGCTCTCGGTTTTTTGCGTATCTGAAGAGTATGGACGCGGCTGTGCTGACATTGGTTGCCTGCCTACTGAGGAGTGCATCATCACCAGCGACTCATGCAGCTATAATCAGCGCGATGGCAAGGACTGCGGCAATTATCCGACCTGTAAGCGCAAGAGCGGCTCCAGTACCAACCAGGCTAATCCCTCTTCCTCGTCGTCGTCGGTTAATCCGTCAGGTATTTATTTTGCTTTTTTTTCCTTTTATTTGTTTGTTTTTTTTTTTGTTCTTGTGAAATTTGTTTGGGCTCGGGCGGTTGGGAACTTGGCGGCCTTTATCAAATTGATGGCGGATCCAACGCCGCACACAAAATGGACAAACATACTTTTTAGACAGTTAGAGTTAGAGTTATTCAAGTATTATTGCCGTCAACTAATAATTGTGGCTTATCATTTGCTTCATTTTCTATGGTTTTGTATTTAAATATATACATACAAATATAATAATGAGCTTTACTAAATACACACACACACACACGCACAAGAACAAACACTCTCATGCAAACACAAATGCAACGCGCTGCCTTTATATACCATAAAACAAACAAAATGAACTAAAACATAACGGTATTTGAACTTTCGCTTCATTCAAGTTGCACTTTCACCCGTTCATTCATTGCCTCATTTTATAGCACTAAGCTTTTGACTGGTGCATAACACTTCACATAAACATGCACAGCTATCGCTTACTCGCTTGATCTCGCTCTCACACATAGAACACGCACTGTCCTCAGTTGTTGAGATTGAGTTCGTGAGATAGCGTTGGCTTGCTCACTCGCATGCAGCAGCTGAAGCTGGCGGTTCGTTTATCGCTGACTAAACAATTGTCTTACATTTGTATATCTCTCTCATTCTCTTACACTACTCGCGCACATCATGGCAATGGCAATCAATCAATGGCTTTACTAACAGGATCCAGCCTGAATACGGGCCCTGAGAATAACATATTTGCGCCGGCCTCATCGAATCCCACTCTTAACACCTACACATACTTTAGTCACAGCAATCACAATAACAACAATATCAACCAGAACGGCGGGCACTCAAATGGGAACCAGCAGACATCGGGCAGCAATCAAAATGGCGGTCAGGGTGGCACACAAAATGGGGGGCAGGCCATCAGCCAGAACGCTGCGAATGCCGAGGGCTCAAGCGGGGCCGCAGGCGCTTCAGCCACCGGCATCGATCAGCATTACGTGTTCGGAGCTAAGCATCATATGCCCATCATACCCAATATGCCCATATTCCCATATAATTCGCCAACGCAAGCGCCATCATTTCAACAGTTTCCCCAACCAAACCATCCAGGTAGCGTGCTCAATCCGGGCTATCCCATGCATGGCCTGCAGCCGGTGAACCCCTACAATCCACCATTCGTATTTGGCCAGCTGCCGTTCTATTCGGGACCGGCCGGCACAGGCGGGCCGCCCGGTGGCGGTGGTGCCGGCGTCGGCATGCCTAGCTCTAGCATTGGCATCCTCGGAGGAGGCGGCGGCGGTCTGGCGCCTTACGGCAGCAACTATCAGGGCTATCAGACACACCATCAGAATGCGAATATGTACAACAAGCCACCGCCACAGTACCAGAACCAGAACCAACAGAATCCCTACAATCGCCAGACCCAAGCACATCCTTCGGCAGCGTTGCGATGTGGTAACTCCAGCGTTCCGCTTATCGGCCTATTCGCGGTTCTCGTGTTGCTTCTTGGCCATAGAGGCAACGTCAGCGGCAGCACGTAATAAGATGCAGCAGCAGTCGCTCTGGATCCTGCAACCCGACAACAATCAACAGACCTCTCAGCTTTTGCTTAAATTTCTTTCAATTTCCTTTTATTTTCATTATACTGGTTTTGGGCGCTAGATTAAGGCAAACAATTGAGTTAGAATCAACAGCAATTGCAGCAGCTACATCATCAAGACAGTCGAGCACGCTCGCTCTAGAGGAAAACTCCAACAGTAGCAGGAGCTAAATAGCCGGATTGAATTAAAGATGTGCATTTTTATATTATATATAGCTGAAGCATAGGCCATATATGTTGGGAGCTATTTATGTTTTAATATGCTCTCAAAACCCGGCTCCTATACGTTATTTCTAAATGTGTATGCGTGTGTGTGTCTGTGTGTTTCCATTTGTGTGGTCTAACAAACCGCTGCTCTAGTCATGACCCTGAAGGCCCGTTGCACCGCTCTCCATGTTTTTTGCAGCTCAATTAAATTGGAATTTAATTTCGGGCTTAGAGCGAGTGCCGGACATCAGTCGCAGACTTAGCTGCACATCAGACACACACACAAACACACACACTCGCAACTTTGATGTTGGATGTTAATTTAATTTTTGTTGCTGCTACACATTTTGTGGCAAGCATTTTCGGCTTTTATTTGGTTGTTCATGTTGCTGTTGCAGTTGCTGTTTTTGCGGAGTGAAATTACCGCCCCTCATCACTTCTCCCACAGTTGTTGTAGATACAGATACGCGTGTCAATCAAAATGCATATAAACAAGCTGATTTAAGGTTGCAAACTAAAATGATAAAAAAGGAAAAAAAATCCGCTCTAGAAATTGAGAAATTTAGTAAAACATAAATAAAAAACTAAGAAAATTGTGCACAAAGTACACAATTAAACGTTATTTAAAAACATTTTTTTTTAATATAATAAAAGTTTAATGAAAGTAAAAACGAAAATTAAAATCAAAACAAAAATAATTCTAAAATTTGCAAACTTTATAAAAACTATACCAGGACAAAAATAGAAACACCAAATAAAAATAAATTATATTAAAAATATGATAAAATGCCAAAAGTAACAATGGAAACCCGCAGCAAACACGAATATTTAATTGCTGACCGATAAGTGCTATAGATAAAGTTCGTAAGTCTAAAACTTAACTTTTATTAAATCAAAACTAAGTGAAAGAACAAGACATATAGATAGATATAGAATTACATATAAACATAAATACACATATATCTATAAATACATATATATCTATATATATATATATATATATATATATATACATATATATATATATATATGTATATATATATATGTTTTCAAGGTTAATAAACAGGAATTATCATAAAAAGCAAAACAGCTTAAGAGATATAAACATTTCTTTTACACTTCCCTACGCCCCAATTCCCAATTTTGAAGTTGACCACTTGATAACATTTAAAAAAGTCAATCATTGATAGAATTGTTTGCTTACAAATATGTTTTAATTGTTTTATTTGTAATTTGCGTCTCAAATTCAATTTTCCCTTACACAATTTTACATTTATGTTCTCTTTTTTATTATTATTGTGAAATTGAATTTATTTATAAATAAATCAACTGCAAATAGAGCAACCCAGAAATTTGTATATGTGCGAATAAATATAATTACTCCGTCCGAACATGCATTTTGCGCAGTCTTGTTATTATTTCCCATTTATTTAAACACTCACACATACACACAGACACATATACACATACATTGGCATTAAGTTGTATGGAACTCTACTAATAAATACAAAATAAAACCATGTGAACAGTATTAAAGAACTAACTAAAGCATTTGTTGAAAATGTATATATAGAATCATATATATAAAATTATATATATATATATATATATATATAAATATATATATAGATAAATATACTTAAGCTTGATCCTGGCGAAAAAAAGCAAAAATAATTATTAAACTATTTGAATTGCATGCAATGAATAATTAAATATTAAAAATTAAATAATATTTCACAATATATATTAGCTATAGTTAAGGCAGGGTATCTAAGGTGTTCGGCTAAACTCGTTTAAAAAGCTACGTAAAATGGCAGAAGCGGAGAGTCTACATCTACTTCTATTTGGCGTTGTACATAGCAGTCGCATTTATAAGTATATAAACGCAAATACATAAGTATATATACGCATGTGTATATATATATGTATATATATATATACTTTAAACAACATACTTATCCATACGGCAGAGAAGACTTATAAGAACTAAGCATACCAAAACAAAAGCAAAAACAAATTAAACTGACAGATGTGTAGAATTTAAATTTTTTATCAATAACTTTATCGACTGTTACCATATGCAGAACACGCTAATCAAAACGTAACACGGGCAACTCTAATGAAACTTACCTAGGCTAAGTTAACCAAGAAGATAGAAAATGATAATGTATTTGATTAACAAAAACCAAATAGAATAGAAAGAAAAAAAAGTGTTGAGAAATCCTTCTTTCCCACTCCCTCGCATAGATTGGGCTTAAATTCATTTTAGTTCATGTTCGACGTCTTGTTTTTGGCCTCGTATGCCTAATGCTTTTTATGTTTCTCTTTTTTTGTTTTTTCTTTTTTTTAACTTATTTTCTACTTACTTTTCAAACGCTTTTGTGGCTAACCTTAACTGCTTATCCCTACTGCGCTGCTGCTGCGCTGCTACTGCGCTGCTTTTGCTACGTTTGGCCAATAGTGAACAGCGGCAACACGCACAACTCGTACGCGCCAAGCGTACCCAGCGCCCCACTGCCGGAGTCAGATAGCAACCAGGGTGGCGCAGCTGGTGGATACGGTGGCGGCGGTGCAGGTGGATATGGTAATGGCTTCTCGGCTGGCGGTCATGGTCTCTATCCCACGCTTCCTAACAACAATAACAATGGTGGCGGTGCTGCTGGCTACAATCCGTATGGCTACAATCCACAAGGCGGCTACAATCCACAGGGTGGCTACCAACCACAGGGCGGCTATCAGCCCGCTCCTAGCGGCGGCTATCAGCCAGCTCCTGGCAGCGGCTATCAACCGATGCCCGGCTATACCCCGCCCGCACCTGGCTATGACAATGGTGGCGGTGGTGCCGCCCAGAAGCCTAAGGACAAGCAGGGCGGCGGCTTCTTCTCCAACTTCTTCTCGAATCCGGCGGTGAGTCAAGCTGTTTCCGGTATCATTGCAGGCCAAATAGCCAAGCAGCTACAAGGTGGTGGTGCCAACGGCGGCGGCGGTGCCGCCAATGGAGGCGGTGCAAACGGCTATCAGCCAAGTGGTGGCTATTCGACCAGCGGAGGTGGCGGCTCATCCGGCGGCTCATCCAGTGGCAGTAATCTGCTTGGAGGCCTCCTTGGCTCTGTGCTCTCTGGTGGCGGTGCCAACGGCAATGCCGGCGGTGGTGGTGCCAGCAGCTTCCTGGGCAGCCTGCTCAGCGGTGGCGGCAGCAATGGAGGCGCTAATCAAGGAAGTGGCGGTGGCAGCGGCCTCAGCGAGATCTTCAACTCGAAGAACTTTGGTGGTCTCTTCAGCGAGAATCCTTCCTCGCGCGGTGGCGCCGGCGTCGGCAGCAGCAACGGCTCCAAGGACTATCCCACTCAACCGCCCAACTACTACGGCTAAGGAGCACCGGACGGAACATGTTGAGACCAGCAATATATAGTAAAGTCAGCATGGCACAGTTTTTTAGTAGCTTCCACCAGCTCCCAGCACTATATACTCCTTTATATATATATATAAAATAATAAATATACATAAATGGAGGGTTTTCAATAATAATAATAAAAGAACAATACTAACTGCAGCAACTAACATAAATACATAAGCAAAATGAAAATGCAAATACAAATACAGATACAGATGCAAATACACATACAAATACAAATACAAATACAAATACAAACACAAATACAAATACAAATACAAATACAAATACAAATACAAATACAAATACAAATACAAATACAAATACAAATACAAATACAAAATATCTGTAGATACAGATACTAATACATGTACTCACAAACACACTTATACTATATGAAAGATGATTTCTACAAATACTTGATATTAATGCAAAAATCAAATACGATTCATATTCAGCATTCAACAAATACAAACACGAATCAAAACTGAAACTAATTGTGAAAATCAAAAAAGGAGACAGAAAATCGATTAATTTGTAAATAGAAAAACATAAGAATTGAAAGCCACACAATCAAGCTTTTCCATTTCTTTTGACGAGCATTACCGTTAACTAACAGAAGGTAAGTATTAACATGTAAGAAGCGTCTGGTCGGGGATGCCGGAATAGGAGATGGCACAACAACTTAGATGAACAGATGCAAGTCTAAGGCTGACAACTCAAAACATCAATTATTATTGTATAAATTAGTTCTGAATGCAGTTCTCAAAGAATTCATATTGGGTCCCAGTTACTATTATTTGATATATAGCCATTGTATGGCTCGATAAAATTAACATACTGAATTTGAGTATGTATTGTTTTAGGTCGTCCAGATATGCTTTAAATGTCAACTGTTCGATAAATGAGAATTTGTATGTAAAACTTTAAATCATTAGCAATTGTAATTTATACTATATTGGAGTGTACTACACTTGGTTTGTTCCAATTTTGTTCCAACGCTTAAGACGCCAACGCTGCGGAAATCACATGAAGTTGTATCGTTCGACAAGTAACACAAACACTGTGGTAATATTCTCAGATCTGTCAACAATTCGGGCAAGTTAGTATAGGTTTTCAGCTGGGGACGGCCAGCTCACACACCTCAATCTCCAGAAAATGAAGACGCAGCACCAAGCAACCAGATGCTCTCGGATATTTCCGATATCGCCGAAACATTCCAGATGTCGTAGGTATTTCTCCGGAAATCTGCGGATAAAGGATGTACACATAGTATGTGCAATCAGTATTTACAGTTCGCCCCGCATAGGGGCGACTCGCTCAGAGGTCCCCCATGCAGAAATGCGTTTAGCGATCATGTGCTTCTTGTTAACGAATCCTCCAGTCGATCGTCAGGCTTGCGTTTGCATATGGTTGACTACTTCGTAATCACCACACGGGGGGAGCTCCAGCAAGAAACTAAAGTGCCACTATCCAAACTGTTAGCAAGTCGGCTAGATACGCGCAGAATACAGATTGTGCTTGAAGTATGAAAGGACCATTGATAGGCAACCTCATCCTACCGCTACAGAAGCATGTTCATACCTCTTGACAATACTTGCGCTCCTGTCACGGCATCTTCAGTTCAAACGGCGGCAGAGCGCTGCACTCCACTCCACATGACCATATTCTTTCTTGGAGTCCATGAAGATTCCAAGCAGCTGTTTTGTCGTAAAGTCGGCAGAATTGCTCAAAACTTGTTTCCAAGCGTCCTTGACACTCTCGGGTGTTGCCATTCAAAGCAGCGGTAGTAATCCCTGTCATGTGCTGAGGGATCTCAGATCTCCTTGATCTCCTCGATACCATTAATACGATACGTTTTCCAGTTTCGTCGGAGCACTTTCGCGCAGTTGCGACAGGTTACGATAAGCCTACCATCAGAGCAAAGACACCTATGGCTGGTATCCCTTGTGCAATCACTGCAGCGGCTGTGAACAGTTCCGCAATGAAGCAGCAAGAAGAATGGTATCATCACTCGACGATTTGCCATGCTATGCGTTATTAGACCGCAGCCCAATGCAAGGTCACACATCAAAGTAGACGCTGCCTTGTTGACGATGGTTACGTCAATGTGTACGGCTACATTTAGCAATCGTTTTTATCTATTCGGACACTCAGAAAGCAGCTCACCCTGAGCATAGCTCGCATATCCTGCTGCGTTCGCGTCTGTGCCAAGAATTACTGGTGTGTCGCTGGTCAGAAGCAACGCCGCGACAATATACAAAAGGTACGGCTCAATATCTGTATTTAAATTATATGGAAAATCAGGAAATTGTGCTAAATCTTCCAAGGACGCTAATGCATGGTCCTTACTCTGTGATTAGTGGACCTGTGGGCATGCAGACCATGAATTCAGCAGCCTTTTTTTGACGATCGACAAACATTCACGTTCCACCTGTTAGCCGCAAGCGCGGTCAATTTTGTCGGCATACATCTCCTGGACGTCTGTGAATAGACATAGATAGTCCCGATTCCTGATTCCGAGCTTAATGTTTACAGCTTGGCTCCGATTTAGCTAAACACAAATGTCTATCTTGAATCCTCGCCAGCACCACGCCATAAATAAGGAATGGTTTCTAAGGCGTTTGTAATCATGACGGTGTCTACATGGACATTTTATTTAACTGGACATCTGACATGTCCTTGAAGTAGTTTACGAAGGGTCCTTCCATGAACTCTTTAAGTGAGATCTCCGTGATTACATCGAACACCGTTTAGCTGAATCACCAGGCCAACTTCGCCAAGCTTCTTGTTCTGCCTGACGCGGCCGATTCGCCGACGGCGTGCCAATCACGGATCCACCACGTTTTAGCTAACAAAAACAGTAAACAACGCGCTAACACAGACGGTCAATATGTTGACATGTTATATATATATTGTTATATATATATATATATATATATATATATATATATACATACGCCTTCTTCTGCCTTAAACAAACATTTACATACAACAATTACTCCTTAATTTAAGATTTTAATCCACTTATGATATGAAAACTAATTTTAAGTACTATGAATATGAACATTAAAAGCCTGAATTTTAATTTCCTCTTAATTACTGTACCGTGACTTAATGGATGTAAATCATAGTGCTAGCGTAGATATACTGCTCAGTGGCTGGACGTATAGTACGAACCAAATTCAGACTCTAATTAATATTAGATTATAGATATATATGATATTTGTGATTATATACACATATTTTTCTCTGAAAACTGGAGAGAGAGACTCCTAGCGAGAGGACAAATATCTCAATGAAACGGTTCACATTGAGGCTAAAAATCTGTTTCCCTGCTTTTAAAATACGAGTATTTGGTATATGAATAATAAAACTATATAAATATAGAAAGTAGATATAATTAATATTTATTTATATATTTTATATATATTTATAATATAATGCTTACATATATATGTCGACTTGTCTGAATATTTGTAAAAGGCATCGTCTCGAGTGCTTTCGATCTGAGCTGTATAGCAAAACTAGCAGCCGACTCGACACTTGTTGTTGTTCTGTTCCAGTGGCTGGCAGTGGGTAATACGCACACACTCGAGCTGGTACTGTTGAGGTTGTACAATATATAATACGCTAAGATCCTCTACCTAGAAGTTGGCAACGGCAACGAGATGGCCATTTGGCTTTGGTTAACCGACAACCGTTTTGTAATTTATTTAAGTAATAAAATAAATATACGAGTATGTACATTGGCAAAGCCAGAGACAGGGATATGCAGAGGCAAAAGGTGGAGCACCTGGCTGGAGTGCCCCAGGAGTAGAAGCAGCTACCAGGAACACGAGCTCAGCGCCAGCTGTGACTGGGACACACACACACACAACCACTATCACATGTGTGAATGTGTATGGTTGCGGACTGTACATTAAGTGAGCGCTCTGCTTCTACTGGATAGTGCAATAGCATTGTTGTTGTTGGCGCTGCTATTGTTGCTGTTGTTGCCAGCGAAAGTGCGCTTGAAGTGCACGGAGCACCTACTTGGCCAAAGTGAATTTAGTGTCAAGTGCAGGAAAATGTGAAAAGCAGCTACGAGTTAGTTTTTCATATTTAAGCAGCACTCGACGCGACAACAACAAAAACAACGCCGAGGTTGACGCTGACGGTGGCAAACGCTTGCCCCAATCTTCTACCTTCGAACGTTACATTCCACATCTACATAGACATAGCCGTTGTTGGGGGTCTGCCTAGTGTGGCTGTTGGCACTTGGGCGCCGTCTGTATGTTACATGGCAAGGCGAGGGCCAGCCGACGGCCAGGCGGAGGCAGCCTGGCTGCAAAACAATGACGTGCCGCATTTAGAAGCTAACGGCAAAGCCGGAGCTGAAGCGTTGCGTCGTGTCGCGTCGTGGCCTGTTCCACACCGCGTGGCCATCGTCGGATGTCGTTGACTTTTGAAGTCGCATTAGGCGAATGGGCTGACAGCAGGAGCAGTGGGAGGAAACGTGAAGTGAAGAGGCAGCCTGCAATGATTGGAACGAGATGCGCATAAAAATACATGTAAGAGGCTTTCAGCTTATTGTTTGGCACAGTCGCTGTCGCGTTTTGTGATTGTACACACAAGCATCCTCACCCCCTATCCCTTATTCCACACCTCTCCTACCTCGACCCTTGCCACATGGTTCATCGGCTTAATTTTATTGATATTACGCGTACTTGTCGCAGCCCAGGTCGACACGCCTCCACTCACCCAACACTGATGCGGCTGCTCCTTGTGGCAGCGTATTAATTTTTATGCGAGCGACAATTTTTATAAACACCCAAAGCATCTAAAGAAGCTGGAGAACCAGTAGAACCAGCAGGCTTTGCTTTTATGTACATTTCGGCAGATTCAAGACAATTACATGCCATAATCTTTTACGAGTCAAAAACGCAAACAGGATCGGAGCAACTGCGTAGCTCGAAAGCCGACGTAAGCTCAGGAGCTCTGAAGCTCTGGGACTTTAACAAATGCGCCATTTGGACATTCACTTAACAATTTTGATTGGAATTAGTATTGGGACCTGTGCCGAAAGTTGAGCTCAAATTTCCTATCAAATCTTCTCGTTGCCATTTGAAAACAATTTCCGAAGCCAGCATGAGAAATAATATAAATAAAAAATAAATCAATGGTCTCTTACCTTACCCCATTAGAATTTCATGTGTTCAGAGTATAGTAAGTATTTATATTTATATTATATATTATTTATATCTAGGCCGATCTTGGTCAGTTAGAGCCAAACTACTTTGAATTCAAATATGGGTTTTCCTATATGAAAAACTTGGATGATTGCAACAGCATATAACCATATTCTCATATAGCCAAGAGTGTAATAGAATCTGAATCTAGGCACTCTAGGTTAATATTTGAGGAATAGTGGATGTGTGTGAACATCATTCATTGAAAGTTCTACTTCCTACTTGTTAGAATTGTATTTTTTAATGTCAAATATATATACGCAAAAACATTTTTTTTCGAAGCTATTGACGACGGAATTATAACAGGTAAAAGGAGGGGTGGCAGACCACATATATATATATATATATACTCTTGATCATGATCAGCCCCCGAGTCGATTCAGTTCGCCATCTACATGTCTACATGTTTCGAACTCAGAACCTCTAAGAGGCTTGATAGCTTCACTAAATGTTGCATTAAGATTCCTTTTTATGTTCTGATCGGCGTGGCAGATCCCATAAAGTATATATATTTTTGACCAGGACGACAAGCCGAGTCGAGCCCTGTCCGTCTGTCTGTCCGTCCGCCTGTCCGTATGAGTGAACGCGTCGATCACATCATCTATAACAGCTAGAGACTTTTTTGTAGGACCGTGTAAAGCACGCACATCTCAAGTTTGTCAAATATTCTATAACTATTCCCGTTATTATTATCGATTAAAAACATAATCGAAATGCAGTTCTTAAATTATACCTCGTACGGCTTAAAAGCTCGAATCTCCAAATTATTTATTTATGTTTATATATATTTTCTAAAATTTTGAGTTATATTTACTGGCCCCAAATTTCCCCATATTCTTTAAATTTAACTTCTTTTAGAAATAGGGCAATAGATAAAGGAGTTTGCATTTCTTGTAATCCAATAAAATATGTAGATCCTACGCTGAAAATTTCATTGAAATCCATTAAATAAAACAGAAGTTATTAATTCGTTATTATTTGGCCAATTTGCAAAAGCACGTGCCAAGTGTAGACATTTTTCCTATACGTGTGCACATACAGATTCAAATGCGTGTATTTTTTTCTATTCGAAGAATCGAAATTGCGGTTGAATTATCAGATGGTACTTAAGTTCAAGCTTGCAATTCCCTTTACAAGTGGTGCAGTGGCGCTGTTGGTAGAGTCGCCGCTCATTGAGTACGAGCGCTAAGTTCTTGGTAGAGTTGATGCGCGTTGCATAGGCAACGTTGGTTCGATTCTCTATGTCGCACTCTAGGTTTTTAGGTGTTTTTTTTAATACTCGATACAAACTACTGAAGATATTAAAAAATATGGGCCTGGGATCAGGGTATCTTCTAGTCGGGCACCCCAACTAGAGCTTTCTTACTTGTTAGAACTAAAGTCTTTAAATTTTGCATTTAGTTTCACAAAACTCCTGAATATAAATTCCGTTTTAAATACAGTGATTCTGTTTATTATCAATATTGCAAAAACAAAAAGCTTGATCATTTGGCAAAACCACGCTTAGAGCAAAGCCAAGCGAATGCATTTTCTCAATGTTTCTGCTCACATTTATTCAAACGCGGATATTATTCGTCTTACAATTTCATCAAAAGAATCGCAATTGATTGACTGAATTGTGTTTCAAAGGCAGAGCGGAGAGTGTGGTCTATGAGGAGTAGGTGTGATACCTATGTATTTTCTATGTACATACATACACATATGCACGTGCATGTATATGCAATTTTGGCCTCTTCTGTAGGTAAGCATAGATACAAGTGGAGTGTGTAATAAGACGCAGACTGGCCGGCTACTAAGTATTTCCTAAGCAAGCGCTCTTGACTAGGGGCACACTAAAGAGCAAAGTATAGAAAGTCACTAGATAAACTCGATAGTGCAGTATTTGAGCACATGCTTAAAAAATCGATAAAATGTAGCGATTGAAACAGTTAACAAGATTTGTCATTTGATTAAAAGTTGTTTTATGACTTGTCGAAATAATAAACTCTAAGGCATACTTGAGCCGTTTGTGGTTTGTGGCAATTGCCATATGATATTATGTAAGAATTTTAAACAAAAGACATTGCTCTCCATAGCACTTCAAGCTAGTAGCAAATGTGATTCGTGCCCAACACAGTTTAGCTAATTGCATAATAATGGGATATATATCTACATCTCTCGCTAGGTGTATGTTATAGGAGCAGAACTACTGAATTTCTTGACTATTCTGCAATCTCTGAAAGACAAAGAACTAAGTGTATATGTGCTTAAAGTTTCCGTTGTTATACTGTGTTGTCCAAGCTTTGTTTGCTTGGGATTTAAAACTATATCTGAATGCTGTTATTTTCGGGATCAGGCGGGACACGACTTCGGTTTTGATTCAAGTAACTAGCGGATGGTTACGATGGGTGGCTTTGGTGGGCGTGTCAAATAATTTCAGCAACAACAACAAACGACAACATGTGTAAGTTGTTGTTGCTGTTGTTGTTAATGTTGTTGTTATTGTTTTTGTTGTTGTAAATGCTGCTGGGCAATAAAAGCGTTACAACTTAATTAATTAAGTGCAAATAATAAAAACGACCAAGCGGCACGAACTGCTCGGACCTAAGAGAACAACAGCAACAGCGAAAAAAAGTAACACCAACAACAACAATGTAAGCCTTGACAGCAATAGCAAAAGAACAAAAAACTAATTTAGTTTAATGTGCAATTTTCGTGGCTGCAAAGTTTAGCCTCTGTATTTCCGGTGATTGCGGCGCCCCCCTGTACGTGTTTATGTGTGCGTGTCTGTGTCTGTATGTGTGTGACTAATCTGTGCATTGACATTTGCGGCGATTAATGAACGCTGGCAAAGCAAAATATCTTTAATATGCGTCCCATTAAGCAGTAACCTGCCACGTTGGTTCTATTTAGTCAACTAAGCCAAGCGACGCACAAAAAAGGGGAAAACTATTGCCTACTTCTGTGGGCCGCATGCCAAAATAAGTTTGTCCGGTCAAATGGTGCCCATTGTCCAGTGCAGAACTACAAGCGCATGTGTCGCTGTCGCTTGTTAACATGCGTTTGGCGCGTGAGACAAATAAATCAAGGGCAATAGACAACTAGGCCCAACTCCCGCACCAACTGCGCCCCCATCGCCATTAAAAAGGGCCAGTTACAACTAGAACAGCAACGACCATTCATTTCCTCTAAAGAGCTGCTGCACAGCATTTGCTAAATTTTGCACAACAAACTGCCTTTCATGCCCACATATAACCAACTCATATCGTTGCAGCCCACTGCCGTTGAAGGCTTTGCCCAGATTTCAGTCGCTGCTGCACGTAAATTTAGTTGGATGCCAGCGACACGTGGAAAAGGAGCATCCGCAATAGCAGCTGCTGCTCCGCGAGCATAACATTTGCGCCGCATTGCAAAGTCGCACGCAACATCTTTTGCAACCTACGCCACAACATCCAGGCGACAAAGTGAAGCTTTCTATCGTTAAATATTTTATAACGCAAGAGCAGTTTGAACAGAGTTTGCCGCAGTGGATTACATCGCATGGGGGTTAGAGATAAGCTAGGCTTCAAAAGTATCCAAAGAGTGTGGCCAAAGCGAAATCTATAGAAAAACTATATATTTAGAGTTTACTTCTAATTTCAGTTGATTACAAAGCTACGCTTGCGTTTCACCAACTGTCATTTGTCATGTTTTCAGTAAATTTCAGCAAAAAAATAAATATTCGTTCTCTCACTTTATAAATTGTAGGTGCATACACACAGCATCTCTTGAGCCGAAATTCAACTCGAATTTAGCTACATAATTGGCAAGAGTAAGTCACTAACAACTAATGGGGTTAATTGCAGCATTTGTGTTCCAAAATGAAGCACTTCATGCCTTAAATTGGCAAATGGCTCCCGGTATGGTACAAGCGCTGCCAGCTCCAAGACATTGAAAAATATGTTTTTTTTTTGATTTGACATGCTCTCAAAAAGCATATATAAATTTTGGTATAAATTTGGTGTGTTAACTACCAAAATAGACTTAGATTTATTCGTCTTATCTTTATGATTCCAAATATCAAGGTTCTAGCTTCAAAAGCGGCGAAATACCCTGAGTGCTTACGGACAGACGGACGGACAGAAAGACGGCCATTGCACAAAGCCAATATACTCATTTCACTCCATGAATGAGTAAAATAAGAGAAATTACAAGATAGCTTAGTGAAAATTTGTAAGGTGCGCGAGATGCGTGAGACTGTATTTATGTGTGTGTGTGAGAATGTGTGCAAAGTAAATGATTATATGTATATGTGTGTGCGAGGCAAAAGTTTTAACTCTTAGTACACAACTTACCTCAACTTTTGCTGTTGTAAAAATTTGTCAAGTTTTGGGCTCGTTGCCTGTGACTTTGTCATGCGTTTTCCGGTTAGCGTCCTGCTGGCGACCTGTGCCTCGCCATGGCGAGTAGTTCAATTTCAAAGAGTCGGCTATGCTGAAACTTTGTGTTACAGTTGCAACAAAGTTGGCTGGCGTAATTGATGCACTTAAAGGAGCTGCAATGCAAAAGGAGTAAAGGCGGAACTTATTTTCGTGTCTATTCGGAGACGCACGTTTTGCAGGTGATAAATTTCGCAAAGGTATTTTAATTGATTTCAAGCCATTGACAATTTTCATGCAACTTAACAAGGTCGATAGACCCAGGCCCAATTGTGAGTCGTGAGAAAATTGCGATATGTGAGTTTTCAATTAAAAATTTAGAGAGGAGCGAACTTTTGTTGTCATTGTAGCCAAAAAGCAGCAGAAGTTGTGTGTTGCATTTGACAGAGCCAGAAAGGAGGAGGACGTGGCCAGCAGGGCTTACAGGGGCTGGGAACGACATGACTAGGGCTATGTGTATGTGTGTGTGGCACGAAGGCTGCAACTCAAATACCCAAATTCGAAAAGACAAACGCCGAAACTACGACAAATGGACAGACGGACAGATGTGGCGTAGAGGTGTAGCCGGGGTGGAGCACATGAATAAATTTCCAAGCAACAGAAATGTTGAACCGAGCGAGTTTTGCTTTGTTTTGGCGCCTCAGCTTATGCAACATAAAATGATCAGGACAACGGCAGCAGTTGCAACAGTCGTTGCTGCATGCGGTTTGCGGTGGCATTTTACTTGCTGCATAGTTTGCCAGCTAGCGGACGACTTGCGCCTGAGTTCAAGCTGCAGCTTCGCTCAACTTGCGCTACAAAACCCACAAAAATAAAGCAAAGACGACGACGATGACAAAGCATGGCAACAATGCATAACTTTTTGCAGCTCCCAAATGTAAGTGTGTCTGTGTATCCGTGTGTGTGTGCGAAAAATTAGAGCCGCAAATCATTTTGAGAACAATGCATATGCCATGTCATATTTGAAGCAGCAAAATGGATAGAGACTTGCCTCCCAATACAACCCACACACCACCCGCCTACAACTCCAAATTATAGGAATTCACTTGCAAACAGAAATTTAAACTGCCAGCGCACACAGCAACTCGATCTTCTTTAATTTTCTCTAAAAAGTGATAACGCGTATTGATTTTGTATTTGGTTAGATTTAATCGAATATGATATGTCCTCCTAAACTTGTTTTTATATATTGAAGCATTGATTAGTTGATTGGTGACCAAGGGTGACCGTTCTTTTGCTAAGCGACTGCGGAGAGAATTCGCTCGACCAAAGAGGTTCAACTACTGAAAGCTCGTCTCTTCAAGCATAAACTCATTTGAACAGCTTTCTTATTACCTCTTTATTCCACACGCCTGATTCTTTCTTTTCTGTCTCTCGATTTCTTCTGTACTCAGGCCTGTTCAAGCTCAGTATGCTACTATTTACCATCTCTCTATGACAATTCTTTCAGAAAGTCAAAGTCATTTATATTGGCCGGCTATACACATAAATAATAGAAAGACCTGGAATTGCCGCTATTAGTAACAGTTTTAAGAAAAACTCCAGGCAACCCCTTAAGGAAGCTTGTGAAATAAGATAAGGATTAAAGTATTAGCTAGTGTCATAGCCTAGACGCTTTAGGCACCCAACATAAGACCCTTCCAATGGGTCCCGACTCTAATGCTAGCTTTCAGTATCAGGTATTGACACACCTCATCGCTACAGTATAAACATTTAATTTATTGTCCTAAAAGTTAATTAAATAATTAATTTGTTATTGATTTTATTTTTTGTTATTTGCACCAAATTTTTTATTATTCCTTTTTTCATAGGGAGATTGCAATTGTGAGGTAGAGCTTGCCAGATAACTGAATGCCAGAGACATTTGTCTTTAACAATTGCGAGCACCATTAAATTGTAACAGTTATATTATTGATTTAAGGAAAAGGAAAAATAGCTTCTTTTCCTATTTAATTTAATTATATATATGCAAATACATACTTTCGAGAATTGCATTTAGCGACATATTTACTTTTCCATATTGATATACAGCATTAAATAATCAGTCATTCACAGAACGTATATGAGTAGCAGACAATAATAAGCTTAATAAGCTTAAGGAGCGTCATTCTCACCTCCTTGAATCGTAATGTATTTATGTTGATTATGTGATTTGTATATGCAATTCGGCAATCTTAATCGATATCGTATACGCCCACGCCCACAATCAACCACAGGCCCAGCCCCAGCGTCTAGCCAACATGTGTCACTGACTTCTGAATTCGGAGTGTTTATAATCCTCATTTACCAGTTGTGTATAAGCAGTTCTCGGCCTATTCACCTCTTGCCTTGGCCACGGAGGTCGCATTATGTGTACATAAATATGGCACATATATACACACACACACATATATATATTTACAGGTCTATGTAAATGGCGACTCGGTAGCACCGCCTCGCGCAGCCCAAAGCCCACTTCACGTTGCCTTGTTTGCAATTTAATATTCATTTTGAAAAGCCCATCTACATTTGCGCTTTTGTGGCACCTTTGCATGTGCTTTGCCTCTTTTCATTCGCTTTTTTTGTGCTCACACAACCGGCAATGGCAATGGCTACCACGCTGGGACTTGGACGCGCCATATTAGGCATCAGTAATCTAAGCAAAGCCTCTACTTTTGTTGGACTTAATTCAACCGCAAGGTAACCAACAGCGAACAACGGACAACCAACAACCGACAACCAGTTGCCAGCTGCAGTTCATTGTACAAGTGCAACTCGAGTTAGAGGAATGTCGAGAGTGTCCAGCTGACAACAGTTGGTCGTTGTCGAAAATATGCAGCTGTTGATTTATAGACACAATGACGTCCTGAATTTGAGTGAAGGCCAGCATCAACAAGCTGCTTTCAGACAGTTTCCCCTGGCAACCATGGCAGCTCTCTGATATGCCACGGGCAGCTGCTGATGACTGTTGCTGCTGCAACAATACCCACTCCAACCCACTCGCACCTCCTTTCGTTTGCATTTAGTTGGCATTCGGTGTCATCAGTGCTACATGCGCCGGTGGTGTAGTGGCGAGCATGGTTGTATCCCAAGCAGCTGATCCGGGTTCGATTCCCGGCCGGCGCACGGCCATGTGTGTTCAACAGGAATACGCATTTTTTTATTAACTTTAAATTCCCTCATTGAGTACCAATTTCGTATCTGGTTTTTCTTTACCGTTTTATTTCGAGAACGAACTGGTCTTAATTCGCTTAAAATTATGACATTACATCATTGGTAGTTGATTCAAGCTCTTTATCTTGAAAATCAATTAATATCTTAGCCAAAGTTATACCACAGTCTTGAGAGCACATTAATAAATTAAATGAAAATTAAATAATCAATCTAGTTGTTTTTCTTAGATAAAGCCTGGCCTACAAGTTTACCTAAAGGCTAAATTGTGCTTCTATCACGAAATGTTAATTGAAGCTTCCAGCGTAAATTATAAGATTATACAAAGCTGAGAAAAATCATAAAGCTATAACATTTAATACTTACAGCGAGTTACTTTCGCCAGTAGGCATATGGCAGCCCTCGTACACAGTTCACAACGGGCCAAAGGCCCAAAAGGTTAACAGGAACTGGTCCGTGCCCAGTAGTTGCTCGCATTTCAAAGGCTCACACAAAGTGGCGACCAGCGGAAGCTACTAAAGCACTGACCCGTTCCCGATGCCAGCGCCGTAAAGTACAGAAGGACAGGAGGACATACGCTATGCAGTGAATGCAACGTCCTGGCATTAATGCAAACGAAAGCAACGCAACCAAAGGTGGCCATTCAAAAAATAGCTGTCGCAAAAATATAAAAAATGAACAGAACTTTGAATTAGAATGTGAATGCGAATTTATGTGAGTTTATTTTGGCTAAGCTATTGATATCACTGTTAAAAGTGGAGCCAACAATCTACACCTGCAATTGTTCAGGTGAGCTCAATTCAGGTCCCGGCTGCTTCGTTGTTCAATGTCCATTTAGACGTGCTGACGGCTGAGCTCGCGCCGTAATCGTTGGCCGTATGTGTGCGCGCAGAGGCGAAAAGAGTCTAGGAATCGATCCATACACATATGGATGCAGCTCTCCTCCGATCCACTTAAGTGTTCACGAGGCTTGGTTACGCACTTTTCAAAGCATTTGCAGGTGACTGTGGCTAGCAGCTCCTGGACATTGGCCAGCGCAATTTGTTGCTTCATCTGACGCATCAGCTCCTTCGAGTCCCCATCGGATATGCGATCCATGCCCTTTTCCCAAGTCTTGTTTTACGTTCGCTCGCTCACTTTTTATGTCTCCCCCTCACTATCTTTTCCTTTTCCTTGCTCTTTCTCTTTCTCTCTTTCTATTTGTCTCTCCGTCCTTCTCTCTCTTTCTCTTTCCCTCTTTCCTTCTTTCTCTTCCTTTTTCTCTCTTTCCCTCTCCCTCTCCCTCTATCTATCTCCCACTTTATCTCTCTATCTCGCCGAAGACCTTACGTAACTAAAAATTTTTTGCGTGGCTCCAGACTCGAACCGATTTCGAAAATATACCAACTTAAATTTAAATAAACACTTTATCCAAAGGCAACTTTATAATATCGAACTAATATGAGAGTTGTTTCCAAAATTTGAACAATGCTACTGTTGCTGCTATGCTCATGACTGGCTCTGCCTTTGCTGTTGCGTCTGCTGCTCGAGGCCCTCCTTCAGTTCAGCCTGCAGACGATTGCCTAAGGCACGCGCCACCAGAGTGTAGGAGTCCATATAACGATCCATGCACAAAGAGATGCACATACGCTGGCGGCTGTCCAAGGAATCCTCTGGTTTCGGTACGCACTTATGAAAGCAATGGATCGACAGCCTGCTCAGCATCTTCTGCATTGTTTCCAGCGTTGACGCCTTCTTGATTTTACTCTTCAGCTCGTCGGTCCGATTCCGATTAAGGCGCATCGGCTCATTTCCTAGCAGATTAACCATCCTCTCTCTGTCTATAGGTTAAAAAAAAACAAATTTGGCTTGTTGACTACAAATTTGTGAAATATATCAAGGCTAACTTTTAACTTTACAAATGAAAGTCAGTGCTCGACTTCCTGGTATGTAGGTTAATGTGTCAATAATTTGGAAATATAGTGTATAAGCATAGCTTTTACTTATAGCATCAATAATACTTAGAGGTGGGTCGAAAGATAAACAGGAACTGTAGGTTAACATTATGGAATAGACTCTGATATATGGTAAATAATAAATATGAAAAGTTCTCAAAAACCGGTCGATCAGCAGGAGCGCGTA
This sequence comes from Drosophila hydei, assembly GCF_003285905.1. NCBI lineage: Eukaryota > Metazoa > Arthropoda > Insecta > Diptera > Drosophilidae > Drosophila > Drosophila hydei. The sequence continues at coordinate 717,255 of NW_022045721.1, read as the reverse complement.
CGCAGTAAAGTATTTCCATGAATGAGATCTTATTTCGCCGATCTTTTTCTTTGGATATTAATGTCATCTTGTTTATTTATTTTATCACAAGTATTTAATATGTTAGTTTGTTCTCTATGCTAACCTTTCATGCTCTACTCTGCTCAACTGCTTTCTCAACTTGTATTTTAAAGCCGCTCTATGTAATTTCTACATCATATCTATTTCTCTTTTGAATTCAACGAAATATTTCATATTGAAATGGATATATAGATTTTTGGTATTGTATGTTTAGTTTTTGCTCATTCTATGTTTAATTTTTGGTAAGTAAACGATGTCTGTTTCCAAGATATCTTAAGCTTCACATACATAGGGAGCATAAGTAGTAACTATATTTGGGCTTTGGATCTTTAAGATAATTGTATCTTATTATTGCAAAACGGATGCACTTTCCGCAACATATTTACTTTAAAGATGTTTGTTAGGCTGTTAGTCAAGTGCGAACCCTTCAAAGTTTGTAGCACATACGTATGTACTATGTTAAATAAAGCTATACGTAAGCCCATTAGATAGAATTGCGTCTTTTTGGGTGCATTGACCTTTCAAATTCTAATTAAGTCACCCAGATAAGTCGCCTTCCTGCCAGATGCTTAGCTGCAACTGGCTTGGAGGTAAGCTGTCCAGAACCTGATAAATGCACTGGCAAAGTCCCCTGTGCTTACTTCGGAGTTCGCAGTAGCTGACAGTTGATCAGGGAACTTCTGCTGACTGTCTGCTCTTTAAGCTTTCGCCGAATCACCAGGCCTCTTTCAGTGCTTGGCTAAAATATGTTTTAAGACGCACTCCTCTAGGAATTTCAGATGCCTACTATCACGTTTTATATTGATATTTAAAAATGAAAGAACAACAAGAACTACATGTAACCAACGAGGAAAACTAACAATCAACAAGAACTAACAACAAATGTCTGAACAAATTTCTGCGCATTTCCCATTTTCGAACACCGTTCGCTTCGTACGTGCCACGAGCGTCGAGAGGGGAGTGGAGAATGGAATTGTGGGTCGGTGGGTAGCTGGGACGGTAGAGCAGTTGAGCGCCTAACACATTGACAGGCGGATGCAGACGGCCACGTAGCAATGGAAATATCATCGGCAACGCCAAAGCCAGCAACACGACACGGAAATTGCAATTGAGTGCAAATTGTTGGATTTGGGAGCTGGTGGCTAATGCGGGAGCCATAACATCAAAGCACGTGAAGAACTTTTCAGCCTGAGTAGGTCAACAGATAGATGCTTTGTTTGGCTTAACCAATGCTGGGCCAATGCCTAAATATTTCATAAGTTGCAGCCAGTAACTCGAGCAGTGAATAAATAAATCTGGTCGAGGCTTTCGTGTCTGGGACAGTTGAGGATTGTACATAGGCCCGACAGAGCTGACAGCTTTAAGAGGAATGTCCGCCTTTCGCATACGGTAAGCAAAACATCATAAGGATAGGCGGTGCGCAACGCGCGCGCCACTTTCTACGCCCACGTACCCTGCATTGGCTTTGTTTGCTCGCGACTTTAATCTTGCCGACGCGAAGCAACGTGTCGATTGTCACGTTCGGGTGCGATTTTTATCGCGCACAAATAGCTCGAAAGCCAACTTGAACTCAACGTGGTCGAAAAGCCGGCAATAATCCTTCGCTCATATTTAAAGCAATAAATAATACAGGCAAACAACAAAATTTTCACGAAAGTCTTCCGCAAATGCAAGTGGAATTTTTATGGTTCCCAACCGCTCTTTGCCATCATACACAATTAAATATGTGGGTGATAAAGCGCAGTGAAACTCTATCAAAACTGTACTCAGTTAATCAATCGGATATGACTGTTAACGCTGACACAAAAACCACAGACCACATCATAGAAATATTGCCCGACCATTGTCCCATACAAATGTATTTTTGAAGCTTAGCTTGAAGACCACAAGTGCTAGAGGCATCATTCTGTGATACAGACAGAAATTGCGAATAAGTCAAAACAGTGGAAGACATAGGATATCCGCTGATGTCTTTGTGTAAGACTAAAACTCTGCAACTGTGGATCAGGGTATGTGCTGGTCAATCACACTGATTGTCTCCTTACAATCTTTTGAAAATCATTTATGTAAATGTGCTAACGATTTGCTAGACTTAAGTGTTTAAATATTTATGGTTACATAAGCCAAGCATATTCAATTGCTATTGCGTTTCTTTTCGATTAAATATAAATTGCATATCAAAGTGAACAAGGCCTTTATCCCAGGTGATTTTGAATATATTTATTGCAATCGTGGACAAAGTCACAAATTAAATGAAAGTTCAACAGCAAGCAAATATTTGCCATTTGTTTAAATATAAATATTAGAACTGAGAAAACTCACAGCAAACATAATTATGAAACCGTTACTTTTACAATTGCATTCACCTAGCCGAAGTTGCTTATCTCTGTCAATACAACATATTTATTAAATGTAAAACCAAAAAACAAGAAACGTCTTTGCTGTCAAAATGCTGAATGATAAAAAAGCTTTTAATAAATATCATATCCAGAGCATTCATGTACACGATTGATGAACTATAGCATATCCTTTTTTGTGACTTGCAAAATATATAAATTGAGCATACTACAAAACAAGAGCTTTTTAATAAATCTTTAGGTAGTGTTGGAGCTGGAATGTGAGTCATATAGATAGAGAGAGAGGGAGAGAAATAGAGTGTGAGAGAAGGAGAGAGAGATGCTGCAATAACTGTAAACGACAAAGAAATACTCGCATTAAATACTTTGATAAAAATCTGTTTAAAAGTCCCCAAAAGAGGCTCTGCACAGTTTAACCGAACTGAAATTAAAGTGAAGTGAAGCGAAGCGGGACGAAGGAGATGAAAGTAAACAGAGCCAGCAGCACAGTCGCGGCAGAGTGTTGCCCGGGACATTCATTCTAACGCACTGACTCAGACACATACCGTACGTCATTTATGCGGGCCTACGAATACACATACACATACACACATATACACACTTACACATTCACACACAGACATATGCACACAGCATGAAAGCTCAGGTAAATAGGCTGCACTTTAAAGAAAACACACAACAAGAGCCCTAAACCTGGTTGTGCAGTGTACACTACTCTAGGCATGGCTGGGCAGGACATGACACCCAACCGGAAACCCAAACTCTATGTGTGCCGAAATTTCATCAGGTATAGATAGGCATTTTGCTATAAACCTACATATTTGCCGTTTATTTCATCATCCACCACAGTTGTGTGTGTGTGAGTGTGTTGGTCGCTTGTCTGCATGTCTGTAAATGTCACGGGCAAGCACACATGGAAAAATATTTTAATAACTACTCGTCCTCCATTTGCCGACCAAATGTTTTCATTAGCCAACAAAAAGAGCAGCAGGACATATAAGCTAGCCAAAAGCGAAAGAGCGACACATACAAAAGCAGAAAAAAGAGAGAGAGAAATAATAATATCCATCGATTGTGTGCTGAAAGTGTTTGCGGTACATATACTCTGTACAATTGCATTCAACGACAAAGGCTATATTTGTTAAAGCAGATTTCTATCTTTGAACTAAATGAGAAGCGCCAGGATTTTCGGATTGTCTCGGAGACTTGAAATTTGGAATACGAAATACTCTCCTAGACTTCGAGCGTTACCAGATTGATCTTTTTAAATAGCGAATACCTTAATGCGAAAGCAAAGTTTATAAGGAAAACATACATAATATGAGTCGTGGTAATGCGCTTACTTTCGAGGAAAAAGGCAAAATATTGGCGTACCATGACTGCAAATTGACAACTAGAGAAATAGCAACAAAAATTTCTAGAAGTCAGTCTGTTGCCAGTCATTTCTTACGTGATCCATCGAATTGCGGGGAAAATATGAAAAAACCCTCCTATAAAGCACTTACTGCTTCCGAAGAGCGAAGAATACTCCGAGAAGCATCCAACTCTAGATGATCTGCAGCCAAAATTCACCAAAATATGTGAGTGAATGCAAGTGTAGCTACCGTAAAACGAGTTATCCAGAAAGCTAAACACCTTAAAATATTGAAAATAAAGAAAAAACCACCACTTATCGATATTCTTAAGGAATCTCACTGTCTGTTTGCGCGGAGCCACATGACTTGGACTACTGAGTGATTTTGTCTTTGGGCATTTGGCACTATTGAGCTGTTTGCTTAAAATTATGTTTCAGATTTTATCATATTGAATGTTATAACTAGTTAAATCGGACTTCACAGTTTTTAGATTTATCTTCGATTAGGAAAACTTAAGTTAAGCCCGTTTAAGCCTAGCTGCAATTTAAACTGCCCAGCTTAAGCCACATCATCATCATCATCTTATTCCTCATAGCAATCATTATCGTTAACCTATTCATCATCTGCTTACTTTTCATTATGGTCATTACCATCGTAATCATGAAGCGAGAAGCAGTCGAAAGTCCGAACAACATTGTTAATATTTTTAAAGCGATTTTCCTGTCCTTTACGCAGCTGTGCTCGTTGAAAGCACAAACAAATGTCCGGGACAGTAGCACGATACCAGGAACGTTCAACTGGATGGGGATGCGCCATTGGATATTGGATTGGATGAGCGGTATTTCCACATCCTCCAATCTCCCGCCCTCCCGAACCGCCGATCAATCGGCCATTGCCACATGAACATGGACAGCAGTTAGCTCGCGATGTAAGTCATTTATTGAAAATCCACTGCAGTGGGCAAACAGACGAGGCAGCCGAGCAGGAGAAGTTATCGAACAGGATGGGTCGAAAATTCGGCGGCAATAGCTGGGCAGCGGCTGCCGCCCAAGTATGACAAACAATAGCCAAATGGCTTTTCCTACAACAACAATTTTTCAATATGCTTCAACCAAATGACCAAAAGAGTTGGCGGCCAGCATGGTGCGGAAAATGTGTTGTCCCACAGTGGGATAAATAAGGGGAGGTGAGAGAGATGGACAGGAAGCGGGAAAAAGGAAATCGAAGGTTCAGCCATACGTTGCTCTTGTTATCGTTGCTGTGGCTGTTGTTATTGTTGTTGTTCGTCGTTATTGTTTTTATTATTTCGCATTGTGGAAGAGCAGCCAGTAGTAACGCGCTGCTGGCCAAGGCTAAGAACATTCGTAGCTCGATTGTCGCTGCCATTAAGTGAGCATAAATGTGACAACAACAACAATTGCGCATATCCCCGAACCGGTTCAGCTCGCTAAATGTTTGTCTGCTGCCTCTGCATGCGCCTGTGCTTCTGTCGCTGACCCATCCTCTTGTCTCTCTTAGGCCACCAGTCCCCAATTCCGACTTGGTCAACTTCAACTTCAGCTGCTGCGCGAACTTTAAATAAAAATTGTCTGAAAATAAATTTTAATTTGTCGATGGTTGCAATGGCCATTCGCATTCAGAATGGAAATGAAAGTGCGATTGATGTCAATTGTATGTACATATAAACGCTATAACGATAACGACATTGTGACATATTTGAATATTCGCTTCGCATCTGAAATAAATAACATTTGTTATTCGCTTGTGATTTCGATTTTGATTCCGATTCGTTTTAATTTGATGGCCTCAACGACTACAATCAAAACATTTCAAATATAATTTTGTGACTTATGTTACGTGTTACGTAATGTGGATCATACTTAAACGCTTATTAAAATGCCTACACTGTAAATAAGATAACAGCAAAGAAACTGTCTTTGGCATATAGGGAGGCTGGTCATGAATATAGTGTAGATGATCTACGCAATATAAAGTTCGTCATTTGCATATAAGATCCAAGTCTGTTTTAGATTAATAATAAGCTGATATTCCTGCAATGGAAAGTGTTAACTTCTGTCACTCTAGTTCTCTTACAAGTTTTAATATAAATCTCTATCTTTTGGATAGTATCGAGTGTTACTCTTCTTCAAAGATTTGTTTTTTATTAAATATAAATTCAGTAAATACTCTATTTGAGTATGAAGTAAGCATATCTTTAATATATATCAATGTTTCTAATGGAAATATCCAAGTTTACGCCAATTATTTCCAAGCTTGTCTCCGTCAAAAAAATTAAAGACAGATGCAGAGTGAGAGAAGGACTAGGAGAGATAGAGAGTGTGCAATAGGAAGTTTGAGAAGACTGCATACATAAGGACAGTTTGCATATATGGTACACTTTCAATCGCATTCCATTCCAGTCAGTGCCGGCAGTTTGGAAGTCGCACAAAGCGTAGTTAGCGGTAAGAGCGTTAGTGGCTTACGAGTTAGCAGCAATTGCACAACTTGTCTTCGCAGTGCAAAAGTTAAAGTCAAAAAAATAAAAGTTTGCGCCTTGCGAAATGTTCGAGAGTTAAAGAAAAAGCTTATTTAACATAATCATGGACACATAAATAACGTAGCAGCTCATCGTAGCAGGCTTTTTGATGTTTGATTAAAGGCAACAGCAACAACAATAGTAGCTGCAACAGTCAAAGTTTGCATAGCAAACAACGTACACTTCTGTCCAAGCGGGCACGCACAGCTACAGACACACACACAATTACATACACATAGACTATGTAGACATATATACATATATGTTTATATATGTGTATATATACTTATATACTGAGCTATATACATTTCGCTGCTCTGATGAATCAATAAAGTGCACCCCATTCAAAAGTAAAATGCATTAAAATCAGCTCATGAGAATGGATAAGAAAGGAAAGAAGAACATATCTATATATATACCGTATCTTTCACTCCACATGCTTCATTAATTCATGAACAGTCTCTGATCATCTGTCCACCTGTCTGTATCTCTACATGCCTATAAAATGGTTACTGCGAACTATTCCTTCTCTCTATTATATCAAAAATAATTCCTTTTACAGACACTATTGAGCTTGTAAAAATTTTGGAATATAAATATCAGCATATGTTTTAATATAATATAATAACAAGAATAAAGAATTGTGAGAACGATGCAGTCGAGCGCAACATACTTAATAATACTCACAAAGAAGCAGACGTATAATACAATGTAGATGTACATTACAATTTCAAGTCTCGAGGATAAATCAGCAGACGGACTTTACCCAAGTCAGGTCTCCAAAATATACAAAAATTCAAATTTTACAAAATATACATAAACATAAATACATAATTTGGAGATTCTAGCTTTTAAGCCGTACGAGATATAATTTAATAACTGCATTTCGATCATGTTTTTTTTAAATCAATAACAATAAAACTGGACCAGTTATCGAATATTTGAAACAAATTTGATATGCGCGTTCTATACACCGACCTACCAAACACATTACAGCTCTCTAGCTCTATAACACTTACAGATGCTGAGATCGACGCGTTCACATATAAGGAAAGACTGACGAACAGACAGACGGATACGACTCAATCGACCCGGCTTGTCGTTAAGATCAAGAATATATATACTTTATGGGGTCTGCCACGCATCCTTCTGTCTGTTACAGACATTTGCACAAAACCATTATACCCTGATTTCCCATTTTCAATGGGATCAGGGTATAATAAAGTAATACATGGTAAAGGCTTTACAAATATCTTCATCAAAATAAAAATATTCCAATAAATAAGTACTACAACTTCGAAAGCTATCGACGTTCTATACCTTTTAGCCCAATGCGAAATATATCTTTCAAGTTGTTCGAATAAAGAAATTTAATTCAAATTTATGCAGACTTAAGAGTGAAATTTGCAATTTGCAATGTGAGTCAAATGTTTTAAACAATCAATAAAGAACCGATTTGGAACGGGACTAAAGTACACACACCACATCTATATATACATATATTTGTGTATATATGCGTTGTTATGTGTTATATATGTATATATGTATGTACCTATGCGCTTTAGCACCCACATTCGTAACTGTTTGAATGCATGTATATCTAAATATCCCGCTGGCATTCAAATATACACACATGCAGACACATCCTTTACAAGCGTATCCTTTCCATATGGCTCGTAAATAAAATTTGCCTCTGTCAAGCGCAAACGATGACGAGCTGACGATGTCCTTATAAACACCATAAAGAAATTCTTGTCGTTCTCCTTCTGCATACAGCCCCAGTCCCAATCGTCCTAGGCAGCCGGCAAGTCCGTAATGCCGTCCAGCCAACAACTGACAGGAAGCCCAACGAAATGTTATTTATTGGAATTGTGTAATAAATATAACCAAAAGTGCACGAAATGCAGCAGACAGGCAGCAGGAAGATTTGTTTCCGCTGTGTCCTTAGAGCTGCTTCTAACTGGAACTTTTTTAGAGGCAGGCATAAGGCTACACTCACTGTTTATATCTATATCTATATCTATATCTAGAGCGAGAGCTAGAGCGAGAGCGAGAGCGAGAGCGAGAGCGAGAGCGAGAGCGAGAGGGAGAGCGAGAGCGAGAGCAGAGCGAGAGCGAGAGCGAGAGCGAGAGCGAGAGCGAGAGCGAGAGCGAGAGCGAGAGCGAAGGAGAGCGAGCGCGAGAGCGAGAGCGAGAGGAGAGCGAGAGCGAGAGCGAGAGCAGAGCGAGAGCGAGAGCGAGAGCGAGAGCGAGAGCGAGAGCGAGAGCGAGAGCGAGAGCGAGAGCGAGAGCGAGAGCGAGAGCGAGAGCGAGAGCGAGAGCGAGAGCGAGAGCGAGAGCGAGAGCGAGAGCGAGAGCGAGAGCGAGAGCGAGAGCGAGAGCGAGAGCGAGAGCGAGAGCGAGAGCGAGAGCGAGAGCGAGAGCGAGAGCGAGAGCGAGAGCGAGAGCGAGAGCGAGAGCGAGAGCGAGAGCGAGAGCGAGAGCGAGAGCGAGAGCGAGAGCGAGAGCGAGAGCGAGAGCGAGAGCGAGAGCGAGAGCGAGAGCGAGAGCGAGAGCGAGAGCGAGAGCGAGAGCGAGAGCGAGAGCGAGAGCGAGAGCGAGAGCGAGAGCGAGAGCGAGAGCGAGAGCGAGAGCGAGAGCGAGAGCGAGAGCGAGAGCGAGAGCGAGAGCGAGAGCGAGAGCGAGAGCGAGAGCGAGAGCGAGAGCGAGAGCGAGAGCGAGAGCGAGAGCGAGAGCGAGAGCGAGAGCGAGAGCGAGAGCGAGAGCGAGAGCGAGAGCGAGAGCGAGAGCGAGAGCGAGAGCGAGAGCGAGAGCGAGAGCGAGAGCGAGAGCGAGAGCGAGAGCGAGAGCGAGAGCGAGAGCGAGAGCGAGAGCGAGAGCGAGAGCGAGAGCGAGAGCGAGAGCGAGAGCGAGAGCGAGAGCGAGAGCGAGAGCGAGAGCGAGAGCGAGAGCGAGAGCGAGAGCGAGAGCGAGAGCGAGAGCGAGAGCGAGAGCGAGAGCGAGAGCGAGAGCGAGAGCGAGAGCGAGAGCGAGAGCGAGAGCGAGAGCGAGAGCGAGAGCGAGAGCGAGAGCGAGAGCGAGAGCGAGAGCGAGAGCGAGAGCGAGAGCGAGAGCGAGAGCGAGAGCGAGAGCGGGAGCGAGAGCGAGAGCGAAGCGAGAGCGAGAGCGAGAGCGAGAGCGAGAGCGAGAGCGAGAGCGAGAGCGAGAGCGAGAGCGAGAGCGAGAGCGAGAGCGAGAGCGAGAGCGAGCGAGAGCGAGAGCGAGAGCGAGAGCGAGAGCGAGAGCGAGAGCGAGAGCGAGAGCGAGAGCGAGAGCGAGAGCGAGAGCGAGAGCGAGAGCGAGAGCGAGAGCGAGAGCGAGAGCGAGAGCGAGAGCGAGAGCGAGAGCGAGAGCGAGAGCGAGAGCGAGAGCGAGAGCGAGAGCGAGAGCGAGAGCGAGAGCGAGAGC